>NW_020188969.1:311634-311752 GCF_900000015.1 Plasmopara halstedii
AAATAACGTATGATAGAGTTGGCTAGACACCGGGTATCGAAGCATAAGCCATGGCTCAAGCAAACCGTTTCTAATGACAACAAGTGTTCAATACACTGCCGTTACAAACGCTGCGTGA
>NW_020188969.1:319090-319974 GCF_900000015.1 Plasmopara halstedii
TACTGTGATACCCATTAACAGATTTAATGGAATAGACGACGTGCGTACGTATGATATAGTTAGCTAGACACCGCGTATCGAAGCATAAGACATGGCTTAAGCAAACCTTTTTTAATGACGACAATTGTTCAATACAATGCCGTTACATACGCTGCGTGACAAGTGAAGAGCAGACTGACGTATGAACGAACCGCCTTGTAGTACACTCCTACAGTAGTGGACGAAGACAAACTGTCATCACACTGACAAGAACTGTGATACCCATGAACCGCTTTAATGGAATTGACTACGTGCTTCAAATGATAGAGTTAGCTAGACACCGCGTGTGGAAGCATAAGACATGGCTTAAGAAAACCGTTTTTAATGACGACGATTGTTTAATACAATGCCGTTACATATGCTGCGTGACAGGTATAGATCGGACTGACGTGTAAACAAGTAGCCTTGTAGTGCAATCCCACAGTGGTAGACGAAGAAAAACTGTAATCACACTGACAAGAACTGTGATACCCATTAACCGCTTTAATGGGATTGACTACGTGCTTTCATATGATAGAGTTAACTAGACACCACGTATCGAAGCATAAGACATGGCTTAAGCAAACCTTTTCTAATGACAACAATTATTCAATACAATGCCGTTACATACGCTGCGTGACAAGTAAAGAGCAGACTGACGTGTAAACGAACCGCCTTGTATTGCACTCCTACAGTGGTGGACGAAGACAAACTGTCTTACACTGACAAGAACTGTGATACCCATTAACCGCCTTGATGAAATTGACGACGTGCTTACGTATGACATAGTTAGCTAGACACCGCTTAACGAAGCAAAAGCCATAGCTAAATCAAACCATTTCTAATGACAACAAGTGTTCAATACA
>NW_020188969.1:320053-320264 GCF_900000015.1 Plasmopara halstedii
AACGTGTGAACAAGTAGCCTTGTAGTGCAATCCCACAGTGGTAGACGATGACAAAATGTCATTACAGTGACAAGAACTGTGATACCCATTAACCGCATTAATGGAATTGACTACGTGCTGACATATGATATAGTTAGCTTGACACCGCGTATAGAAGCATAAGCCATGGCTAAATCAAACCGTTTCTAATGACAACAAGTGTTCAATACAA
>NW_020188969.1:320274-338435 GCF_900000015.1 Plasmopara halstedii
TGCTGCAGAGAAGAACTGCCCAGTTCACGACAAGGAATTAATTGCGACGAAGTATGCACCTGTCAAGTTCAGGGTTCACATGCTTAGCACAAAGCCGTTCGTGATCTAGACATATCATTCACTGCGACTCAGTCGCCTCATCTCACGCAAAGGATGGCCAGGTGACTCTTCTTCTTCGCAGAATGTAACTTCGCGGTGAATTATAAGCCAGGAAAGGAGAATGCTTTGGCTGTTGCGTAGCCACGCAGGCCAGATTACGAGCTTGCTCATATCACGACGTAACGTCGTCCATTATGGATTTGATCCACGCTGCGTACGTGGATGATGATATGTGCGAGTGCTTATACAGGATCTCGGGGGCAAGGAGCACGGAATGTCGGACAAGAAGTTGTCGTCGCGACTGTGTGCACGGTTGCGCCGATATTCATAGAGTAACGGGTTGCTGTATTATAGAACAGACTTGACGGATACACCACGAAGTGTGGCTCCTCCCAATGGCGATTTGAAGTACCGTATCTTCTATGATGCCCTCGACGCCCCACGTATTGATCACCTCGGTCGTGAAAAGACCTACAGCTCTATCACTGGTGGTCTAAGCTGTATAAATGGATGAGCACCTATGTGCGCACATGTGAGACGTGTCGAAGGGTGAAAACCTCTCCGAATGCGGCGGCGCCGCTAGCCAGTTTGCCGGTACCGTCCGGATGTTGGCAGTACAGGATGAACTAGGTGCTTGACCTGACGAAAGACTCGGCGGGCAACATAGATAGGGTGGTTTTTGTCGACCGTTTGAGCAAAATGGCTCATCTTGCGGCGGCGCCGGACAAATTGACGGTGTCAGTCAAAGACGCTGATTGGATCGTGTCTATCGACATCATGGATCCCCGGAGTCAATTGTCTCCAACAGAGACCCACGCTTTACTGGGAAGCTTCGCTCGACTATCTTTAGGGTGCTAGGCACCAAGCTGGGTATGTCAACAGCAAACCGCCCCGCAAACCGATGGTCAAAGTGAGCGCGTAAGTCGCGTCGTCGATGACGTTTTTCGCAGCGTCTGCACTGAGACTCCGAGGCGCTGGATCGCTATCTTGCTACTCGCAGAGCTTGCGCTGAGCAGTGCAGTGCATTTGCCTACCGGCTACACGCCGTTCGCGACGGAGTTTGTTAATTCTCGCGTCCCGCTGATGCCGCCATCCCATGGTTTAGGGCTTGGTGGGGGAGGAATAGCCGAGCTAGCCGATGTCAGCCCTTTATCTTGTTTGTAAGGAAGTTGATGACTTCCTGTCTACCAGACTGAGTGACTTACGACATGTTTTCGATGCGATGGCTGAAAGCCAAGACATGCAGAAGGAAGATGTAGACGGAAAAAGAAATGCTGAAAACATTGAGGTTGGTGCCTTGCTTTTCTTGAACGCTAAAAACCTTCATATCCATGCCAATTCTGCTGTCTTTAAGACGAAGGTCCGACCACAGTTTATCAGATCCTTTAAAGTTGTGGCCAAGCGGGGCCTTGCGTATACGCTAAATTTCCCGAAACGGGTGCGCACCCACCCCATGTTCTTATGTGGTCTTGCTTAAGCATCCGGTGCAAGTGAACGCGAAAGAATTAGCGCCAGAATGGCGCCCACAGGTGCTCGACCAGCCAGAGGCTGGACCAAATACTGGTTTTGAGCACGTAGTGCAACGATCTTCATCTCCAATGGCGCCAAGCGCTCCACCATCGCATGTAACGACGCATTTGTCTGCTCAACGGCAAGGAGCCGCTCTGACAGAGCGCCATAATACTCAACAAGAAGCAGCCATTGCACAACATGCTCCAAGCTTTCTAGTTTTTTCGCGCGGCGGTACGTGACTCCAGCATGACGCTCAGCGGAGTCCCGATCGCGACGAACCTTGCCCCCAAGAGCTCGAAGAGCTTCGCGAGTCACCGAACGGCGGTCAACTCAATTGTCATCGTCCGCCGCAAACTGTTCTCGGCGAGAATAGTGGTGTTTACTATCACGTGGTACGTCTTGTGGGTCGACGTCGTCGCAAGGTTCAAACCCAGCATCTTGTGAAGTGGCAGGGATACCCTGACTTCGAGAACTCGTGGGGGTTTGAAGAGCCACTTCGGCAAGACTGTCCAGACGTCGTTTGACGCTTATGATTACAGAGATCATGACGTTCCGCGCCGTCGTACGCCCCGCGCTTCTCGGCAATAGCCAGGGAGGCCGAAGGACTATGAGCTGATCTCAAGCTATGACCCTGAGCTGATGTGGTCGCAGAATTACCCGTGTGAGAGACCACAGAGCTTGTGGGAGCGTGATGGATCAACCCATACGTTGCAGGGCGACAATCCGAAAGGAAGTCGGCGACGCGCCTTGAGTTTGACAAACTCCAACCGAAGATGGCGTTCTACGCGCGCACCCAACTCTTTGCGGCTCAACTGTAAGTTGTACAGTGAGGAAAGTTTCGGTGCCGCTGCACCCTTCGCTCAAAGAGCTCTTCGTCATCTGCAGCAGTTTCTCCAGTACGAGCACCACAGGATATGTCCGCATCGAGGGTACAGGAGCGCTTTCTCTTTGAGCACAAAGTCGAGTGCGGTACGTATCCACCAGGAATTCTTGAAGAACCATAAAGCGAGCTCGGGAGCTTTGCAATCGTCATGCTCAGCGTGTGTCATGGTCAGGCGGGGGCGATCACGTAGACCGTGTGATCGCGTCCTTCGCTTCTGTAGCGGGATCCATCGTGCGGATGCCGTACTCCACACGAGGAACTAGGAACGACCGTTTATGATCGCGCATGAAAGTTGATCTGCGAATAGCTTCCAGCTGCTGCTTTGGTGCCCCGTCGAGGTCAGCGGAAGTCGAGAGTTCTGGAAAACGACACGGCGTCCGCAAGATTCAAGCAGAGCTCACGTTGGGACACCTCGCCCTCGTCTTCTTCCCATCCTGGGGAAAGAGTATCCGATTTGTAGCCTACTTCCTCCAAATCCTCGACGAGATAATCCATCTCTGTGTCAGGCGCGGTGCGCGGTCGGGAGTAAACATCGCATTTGCGTTGTTGTCGTGCGATCCTGTCGCTGATAATGCGTGGCGCGTTTATCGGCTACCGAGAGCTTGGGTTGCGCTTCTCTTGAAGCCGCGGAAGTTCTGTCCGAAGTCGCGCCGCGTGAAGGAGACGAAGGGTTCTGCCCGCGGGCGTTCTCGGAACCAGCGAGGCTAGGTGTCCCCTGTGTTCTCGACACAGGGCTCATTGAGCAGAGAAGTTGTGAAGAAGGCCCTGGTTGTGTTATGGTGTCTTAGACACGCGAGCCTCGTTCGAGGCGAAAGCTGATTGTATTAACAATCCTGATGGGGGAGAGTGTAACGGATTCTGGTATGAATGGTGTATGCTACGCAAGATAATGTAATCACACAAAAGTGCGGCTACATTTGAACAAGAAGTATGTACGTGGCTGGAACAGCCAGTAGTTATACATCTAATTAGCATATACTATATAGATTGGAAAACCTACAGAATTAGATATTGACGGCTTTGCCGCAAATAAAAACGGGACATACAGTTAACATTCAAAACGGAAGAAGGTTGCAGATACTCTTGGAGTAAGTGGATTGCAATCCGCTACACTCGTTCTGGTTCTAAGTATAGAACGAAGGTCACCGACCTTAACCAAGCTTTCGTCAAGCGAAAGAGCTACGGCAGCACCGCTGCATCATTTGTGGCGCGGAGGTAGCTTCTGACATACAACCACTGCAAAGTGAGGCGACTAAAGTCTCAATGATTCCTGCCCTTGCAGTCGGACATGTTTGGTTCACTGAGCTAGATCCAGATCGCCGTATGCTGTCGTGAAGTTTTTTTTTGCTGCGAGGAGCTGGTACGGAGTACGCAACTCGTTTTGAAAATAGCAAAGTGCAAATAACGCGTGTTGTAACCTGTTTTGCTATATGACACTCAGTGAGGACATAGGTGCTGGGTTGGTACACGGACAGTCGACATGAACGCTATCATCGCTGCTCACTGTGCACAGCGCGTAGATCGGACGCTGGCATTTCTAAAGCAAGGCGCAGAAGTACCAATAAAGTTAACTCTTATGAAGTATCATGGTCACCATTAACGTGTATATCCGCGGGACATGAGGGAGGCTGCGCACCTCTTTTTAATCAGCACACAGGAGTTTATCATTATACGTAGAAAAGCATATATATTCGGTATTAGTTAAAACTCTCTTTTTACATTGTTCTCTCGTTTCACATGACTTTACTTGTAATGTATATTATTTTTGAGGTTACAGGCTTATAGAGACCTTGCTACTTGTAATGCCATCCATTGTGCGTCTGTTAATGCGGACTCGTAGAGTCAAGGTCAAGCTTTGCTGGAGCGTGGCGCGCGGCAACCTCCCCGCATAGATAGTCAATTTCTTAGTATTGCAAATATTACAATTGTTTCGAGCATAGTAAGTTGCTAAGCAAGCATTTTACTTGAGGTCCGAGGACTAGACATTTACCCCTATGAATATTTGGGTACTTCACACCAAACTTAAAAGTTGCAACCGGTTTACTATCCGGACAGGTTGTTTTCTGCACCACTTTCTTCTCAAGAGAACAACTGACTTAAACTGTGTGCTTGATGGGAACAGAATTGTGGTAGATTCCCAATGGACGTCGCCATGACTAAGGCGCAACAGTATGCGGACGAAGAACAAAAGGCGAGCAATAGCATAAATGTGCAAGTAGGAGATGCGTCTACGGGCGCCGTGCACGCTGTAACATTGAATTCAACCCAGTACGTAACCCAATTTAAATGGGACTTGCATTTTAAGGCTAAATTTGCTCATGAAATCCTCAAATAATTTGTCTTACTAGCGTTGCAATAGAAGAGCTACGTGAGGTTCTGGAACGACTTAGCGGCGTGCCTGTAGCCGATCAGATTCTGCTGGGAGGTCCGCCCTTTGCACGGCTGGATCCGCGTCGCACCATTGAGTATTATGGATTACCAGCAGTAAGCAATAATACGTATTGTTGACGTAGGGTCGGTGGAAAGTAAGTGCTTACTATCTTATGTGTAGAAGAATAAAGAAGTATTTCTATACGATCGTCGTCTGCTGTCACAAGATGCAGCCATGTCTATACCCACATCGGCAGCTTTAGCTCCAATCCATGCCGACTGTACGATACACTAGTTTTAATGCTCGACTAGAATGCTAATGTTTCTTTTGGTAGTGCCATCGCAGCCAATGGCTTCATCTGAAGGCTCAAAGATGCTCAGTGAAAGTTCACATCCAATGATGCGAGCACTGGCGGAATATGAAGGCTATTTCCAATTGCAGGTTAGTCAGAGTGAGGCGCTGGGGAGCTGTACTCGAGCAAACATTACAGCGAGTGAGCAAAGCACACATGAATTGCAGGTTCAGGAGGGAGCCGTTGCCGCTGCTATTGCGAATTTGGATCTGTTCAAAAACTCGATGATGAAACACTTTGCTCCGTTTTGGGACGATTTTCAGGCTACGATTGATAAACACGAGCGCCTGCTAAGCCGATTTGATAGTTATCTTGAGGCGCTGGCGACGGTCAAGCTACATCCAGCGCTACAACAAGATGAGCGGAAGACGCTTCATGACTGTGTACCTGTTGACAAGGAGCGGGAATGGGCGGTGCAGTGCGAAAAATCCCACACTCATGTGCGAGCACAAGTCATGAAACTTCGACAGGTGCACGATGAAATTTGTAATGAGGTCACAGACATGTTGGCTGCACATGCAAACACATGTGGGGAGCTTGACGAAGCAAGCATGGAATTAGAACAGATGAAAGTATTAGAGGACAAGCAAATGGTCATTACAAACACCTTGCGCGACAATCTACGTTACGTGCTCAACAGCTTAGAGGAGACGTCGTCAATAGCGAGTGGAAGTAATCCGTTGCAGGCGTCTACGAATGCTTTAGACGTTTGTCGGCGCATTGACGCGTTATACCAAAGCCAACAAAATATGGTAGGAGATTGCAGTCTTCCATGTTTCGTTCTTACACTGATACTTAAGGTTTTTGAAGGTTCCTAACGCACAACATCTGGTGAACGAAGTCGTGGCTCGGGTGAATAAAATTGCTAGTAAGAAAGCTGCGACGTATTCAAGAGTGCTTTCAACACTGCGTAAAATTTCAATTTCACAGTCGAAGATTCGAGACTTTGAAAATTCGCTGACAGTTTTTCGCGAGGCGCTAGCTGCTCAAAAAAAGTATTTTAATGAACTGGAGCATTTGGAGAAGCTACCAGGTATAAAGATGAAAAGTACGTGTGATGTGTATTTCGTGCTGACTTTGTGCGGCAGAATCGTATGCGGCCTGTTTGAAGGAAATCTCTAGGCGTCTAAAATATGGACACGTCTTTTCGGATCGTATTCAGTCTATGGCAGAGGAACTTGCCCAGTTGCGTGAGGATGAGGTGACTGTAATTCTTGGGAATTTACTATTAGGTAAACTCGAGCTTATCTTCCGCTGATTAGGTGCAACACCGTGAGATTTTTTTACGCAGCTATGGCCAGCATTTGCCTCGCGATTTCGTTGCGGGACTAGCAGAAAAGCCTTCTCATTGTGAATTTCGCATGCGTCCATTTGATCAAAGCCTTCCAGTTATTGAAGATGAGCAAAAACCTGACTCATATGGAGATAAAGAACGGTCTTTGTCGGACGAATTTGTAGATTGTGAGGATCCCTCGTCGGAATCAAATAAAATCGCTGAAAATTTGCAGGAACGATGCAAGGAACTGGAGGCGCGAGTGCTGGAGCTTACAACAAAATTGGAGCAGGCAAATAAGCATTCATACTTTGATGGTTCTGGCAGCGAATCGATCGCTCGGTCTGACATATCAAAAACCAGCGCACGGGAATATGGCAGTTCGTGCGAATTTCCGTTAGTTATGGCGCTAGCAGAGACTGCAAGTGGTATGACTAGCGTATCAGAAGTCAATCGGTCTAACCCTCTTGACCAAGAGCTAGCAACTGTGAGGCGAAACATCGGTAAGGATGGCAATTTGATAGCGCTTGTATAAGAATGGATTCACTATAATGCTGGTTGATTTCATGGGTCAGACAATGAAAAGAAAGACGCATTAATTGCCAAACTGGAGGTGCGTTGCCAACATGTCGAAAATTGATAATGACTTAACTTTTGTGCATTTTGTCGATTTTGCAGATTGAAAATCAGCAATTCTTGCTTAACGCGGCAGCTTTTGAAGAATATCCTTTCTACCATTTTATATTTGCATGCTGTGTGGCATTTTATCTGTTGACTGTTGTTTTCCTTAACCGCGTATTGCCTATTTGATGCTATTTTTTTGTTTTTTACGGAGATTCAGGAGCGATCAAAGCATGAAAAACAGCTCAAGGAAAATCAATCCATGTTACAGCAAACACTTACTGAACTAGAAAGCACGGCTCGAAGTCAGCGTAATCTATTGGCAAGAGTATTGAGACTTCTTCAGCTTCCCGTCGAACCGCAAAGCTTAGAAAATGAACACATCGATGCGTATCTGGAAACCAATTTTGATGTCATTGAGAAACGTGTGGAGGAGCTTTTGACAAGCGCCGAGTCGGAAGCGGTAAGGCATCTTCGATATATTGCATCATTGTATTTTACTGACTTATCGATCATTGGATCATCGGATGCTCCAGTCGGAACTTTCTAAGCGGCGGTCCGATCTTAGCTTGGTGGAGTCCGAGCTTGATACGAAGGACTCATTTAAAATATCTTTTCGAAGCTTCTCTGTGAATGACCTGGCACTTTTTTTGCCTACATCAGCGCCTGGGAGCGAAGCACAGCGTGTTTATCTAGCCTTTCACCTTGGTTGTCCCCATCGTTTTCTTTCAGAAGAATCCATTTCATCATTTAGCCATGACGGTCAAAGGTGCGTACATCAATGCTTGATTAGCTTGCTTCATGTCTGCTAACTTTTGTTATATGCTAGATACCCGGACTATGTTGTTGGCCGTATCGTGCTTATTGACGAGCAGATAGCAACGGAAGTCAGTAACCCGTTCGCACTTCACCTTGGGACAACATTTTACGTCTTGACGGTCGCAAGTCTCCACGAAGGTTGAAAACCTTTTAATTTTTACAAATATTCACAAACTCATAAACTGCCAATAACTGGCTCATCAAAATATGACTACTATATACTTTTTGTATCGTTTTGTACTAATTCCTCGCATAGCCATCTTTGCTTCTCATAATTTCAAAGCCACCAGCTCTCATGGATGCTCAGCAGTCGAAAGCAGCCGAGGCTATAACGGCCAAGCGTGCCGCCGAGCAATTCGATCGAGAATTTCAGCGCTACACAACCAAACAGGTGGGCTTGTTCTCGATCATGATACGATTTGATGTTAACTTTGATGCGGTAACAATATCTACAGTCCGTTAAAAGCGCGCGCGCTGTTGCCCTAGCTCGAGCTGAGCTTGCCAAGTACAATGCGCTAGTTTTTCAAGATAAGAAGTTAGAAGACGCAGGTATCATGAAAGGTCGACTGTCTCCAGAGATGCGTGCCATTTATGAGAAGAAGATTAAGGATATCGAGAACGCATTGGACACGTTTCACCTGTCTGTGGCAGGTTACAATCGTACCAAGGCGCTTTTAAGCTTCGTACTGCTTGTGGCTTTTGCACTTATGATGTTCTTTCAACCATGGGCCAAGCATTTTAACGACTCTGACGATCTGACATACGAGGAATACGAAGCGCTAGAGGAGGAGTCGAGCGAGACGTTGAAAGACAACGTTGGTCTCAGTGATGAGCTTTAATGCTTACTTTTCCTATATACGTGGATTGGTTACTCAAGTATTATTTTGGCTACAAAATTGACATTAACGGTTCATCCTATAATAATTTATTACCCCTTGAGCATTAAACGTCGCTTGCACGTTTCTTAAGCTGCAAACTAACCGAGCCCGACATGGTACCAGTGTGTTGTCCACCATTGGCCAGTTGTACGACAAAATTGTCTCTTCCGTCACGCGAATCATCGCTACCATCATTCGAAGGTTGGGGAATGCAGATGACGCCTTGACCAAAACATGGTCCTTGAGCGCCAGCATGCACCTTGATGGCTACATGCATGTTACCTGTTGGTCGCGCGAACGTACCATGTCTGATTCCATTGCGCACGAAGTCCGACCACTTGACGTGAGCTACGTTCGTCTTACATAACAGACGATCGGTATTTTCAAAATACACACCACCACTCATCGAGTCTGCAAGCTCCAAGAGTTTGCGCTGAGCTGAAAAAATGTCTTCCGATGGTAATGGAAAGACAATAGTGACTACAGCTTGGTGTGCATGACGATCCAAAGTCGAAAACCGCCGATCCAGATCGATTGAGTTGCTTTTAGAAGCATTAGAAAAGTCAGTTGCTGTACGTGGTTGCCATGAAATACTGGCAAAGTTTAATTGAAGCTGACATTCGAGCACTCCGCTAACATCCTGCATGCGCTGGAGCATTTTGTTGGCCAATTCAATCTCAACGGGTAAAAAGTCACGGTTGACAAGAGCTTGGAATACTGCGAGCACCGGCTTATGATCCGAGCAATCCACGTCTTCACATGAAGCATACACAACACATCGTAGTCGGTGGCGCATATCTGCTTGGGAAAAGTAGAGTATACGATCCGTGTAAGATGGAATGCGCAAGCCATGACCTTCGACGGCAGTCGTGTAACACTTCCTTAAGTCCTCAAAACGCCAATTACAAGTATTCAAGTTTAACGCTGTCCCACGCACACGTCGGAATGTAGGTGGAAACGCAATTTTAGCCTCTCTGAAGCCGTAAAAAATCTGTCCGTCTTGCATACCTGTACGCAGCTCATCGTGAGCAAGCACATCATCCCATACGAAGCAATCGTCGTCCACAAGCTCACAGTCAGCGGAAAATTGAGCGCTACCGCTGCTACCATTCGACGAAGCAAACACGGACGAGGTGCTTTTGACATTGCGCTCCAACATACTTACATCAAGGTCATTGCTGTCTCTGTCGCTGCTACCCGAACTTCCAAGGCCGAGCGAACTGCTAAAGCCATAACATTTCATGGGACTCCACCGTTTTCCCAAAAGCCCTCGACGCAAGCTGCGAGTTTGCTTCATTGGCGCAGGATGTGCGGTTTCACACTGTCGTACTTTCGTTATGAGCTCTAATATAGTGTCAGTCGTTGCTTGGCGCTGAGTCAATCTATAATTTAGATCACCTAGAACGAAGCTGTGGTGGTGCACGTACGGAAACTCAAAGCCCACGTCTTCTAAATTTAAGTGCAGCTCTTTCAAAATATCTTGCGAGTCGCGATTCCGCCGTCGTACGTTTGATTTTCCCTGTTTTGAAGTAAATGAGCACATGAGTTCTTTTTTCCACCATCAACACAACTATGTGCGACTCATTACCTTGGGATCCGACGACAAATGACATCCGACAAAAGCAAACGAGGTGTCAAAATATCGGAATGCAAAGCCAACAGCGCCTTTGTTTGAAGCACGACCGAGGACCAGCGATTTTCCAACATTAACTTCTTGTTGTACTACAGGTGGCATGTAGAAAGCGCCGCTATCCACATCGATTGATTTGATTAGTACTGTTATTGCAATGTGTCCATGATAGCCCAATGACGTATTCTTGCTACCAATTTCGCGGTGATATTGGTAAAACTTCGATGCCTTACGAATAGGTCCTGTAGTTGCTGGTTCAGGACGTCCACCCTCCAGGTGCTGGCAAATTAAACTGCGAGTATGCGTCAGATGCAGACACTCCTGCAATCCAATAACGTAAATGTCATGTCCAAGCGGAATCCACTTGGCAAGCTGCGCAGGCGTGAGTCTAGCTTCCCCCATGTTAAATGTAGATACAAAAATAGTAGCAGGCTTACGATAATGCTGAACTAGACTGTAATCAGTGCATACGTCTGTCGATGGGAACGATGGGGGGCAAACGAACTTGAGCGTTGACGAGACCGACGAATTGCACACGATAATTCGATTGAGCTTTGTGAGTAAGCCTCCATAGATGATAGCAGTTGCCAAGCCTTGTGTGCAAACGGTCACCTGCATTAGAAGTGCCACCGCAAATCTTGCCGAGCCCAATTCGTCGTCAAATACTGTTCAACATAGTGATGCAGATCCATGTCAACACAGTTTGTGCACGATATATTTATCGTTATGCAATCATACTCACGTCGAAAAACTGTACTAGGGGTCCAAAGTACGACAAAGGTGGCGATGTATATTCGTAGCTTGGACGTAATGATCGCCCACGACTCTTGTGCTTCTAAGTTGGCATGACGAAAGTCGCGTGTCATGCGATTATGCGTGACCCAAAGAATGACGGAGATATAGAGAATTGCTAGTATAACAAAGAGGTAGAAGGACCAAAGCCGCTTGGCGCGCGACTCGACCCAGCAGTAGAATGTAGCATCCCCAAACAATCTGGCGACGTAGAGCGCGATACTACACGTCACAGCGGGTACAAACGCCAACAACACATACAGCTTAAATCTGCTTTTTAGTCGTGCTTCGCTGTCTCTATACACGATCCGCCGGTAGAAGCAATGGGCGATAGCTGCATTCCAAAAGACTGACATGAGGCCAAATACATGCAAAACAAAGGCCTGGATATTGCAGATCACAGTGACGTCTTCAGTGGCCGAGATTGGGTTGCCAAACATCTTTGGAAAGGTCAAACCTGCATCAAGCACCGAGAGGACGACCACCATCTTTTGTACCATTGAGACGCCACTATGTAATCTAGCAGTTTTGTAATGATGTCGAATGATGTACAAGCACCCAATGAGCGACAGCGCGCAGCAGCTCAAAATGACTGCATGCACCACATCCAACTGTGACGACGAAAGCTCCGAATGCTCGTCTTGCAACAAGCGGAGTGTCATGTGGTCCCCGGCTGTCAGCGTTATGGGACCCCGTGATGCACGACTTGAATGTGTTATGTTGATCTGCTAAATAATAAAGACGGATATTAGCTTGTGCAGCTACAGTACGCGTCAGTGGGGCAAGATGTCGACATACGTAGATAATATTTAAGTAAGTGGCATAGACGTGTGCTTAGGAGTTTTTAGTCCGGGTCGCAGCTTTAATGTGGCTAACGCTTCGGATACGTTGGCTAGCAATGGATTAAAGTTTTGTAAATCAAGTCCTCATGATAATCACGCTGATCATCGGAAGTCGCAGCAGCATCGCGTGTACTCGCCGCCCGATATTGTTGTTCACCGTAAAGATACAATCTAAGCATAAGTTGGCTTAATAATTCACTTTTACGCACAGTTGCAAAACCTCTCGCACTATACACTATCATTATTCGTAATTCAGGGTGCTATTGATAGATGGCTTCACCTGGATCTGGGTTGATGAGGTCGAAGTGAACAAATTAAATGTTCTAGCAAAAAGCTACGCTTTCTGTCGAACACTACGCATGTGAGCATTTCATTGCTCTAGGTACAAAATACCGGTTAGAGCCTGGCATGCGTAATCATAAGTTACGGAGCTTTGGAATGCATGGAGTTTGTTGATGTACCGCACGTATCTTAAATTCTAATAAGTGTACTGTTGTTGTATAGTAAAACCACAGATTTTTTACTATTGACATACTTTTGTTTGGCCGGATGGATTCACAACATGCGATATACACAGTGTATAAGATCGTGACTCTTACATCTGTGATATGCTTTTTGACCTGCTGTCTGCTTTTGCAATAAATCTTTACCGAATATACAAAATTGCCTATTTAACCCACAATGGTCTGTACTGATATCGATTATGCACAAACCTTCTACAGAAGCAAAAATGACAAGCTTAAAATAAAATGCCAGACAAAGTAGTCTTTTTTATGCCGCATCCATCTAGATGATTTTCATCGTGTACCACCGTACACTTGCTCACTACTGTCTCTCGGAGACGATAGTGACATTAGTATAACGTGTCAAGGTACCAAGCTCAAAAGTGTGGTATCACGATGAAGTAGTATCGATAGTAAAACGGATTTTCAGTTAAACCAACTATATTTTCGACATTGGTTTTCTTAAAATGTTGTTATGGCAGATAAGTACCTGGATATTTAAGAGACGGCTGGGTGAAGAACCCAGTACGGATACTTACGTGGACTACTTGTTGAGCCAATACTTTCTCTGTTCGATGTGGTCGGCAACCCCGTTGCAATTATTAGCATTTGACGTCATTAATACTGTAACGTACCCTGGCAGGAAGGGTGTGGGTTACACAAGATGTGTAATTAAAATTGGTGTGGGTTACATAAGATGATGTGACAGCACAATGGTGTGGCTACACTTTAAACGAGTCAGCACGTGGCTGGAACAGCCAGTATTTTTCCATTTAATCAGGTTTTGCTATATAGGTATGAAAATCTCTGGATTTAAATATAGGCGGCTGTGCCGCGAATAAAACCGAGCACCTTGGGATAAGGCTGTAGTTGCTCTTGGAGTAAGTGGATTGCGATCTGCTACACTCGTATTGGCTCCAAGTATAGAACGTAGGTCACCGACCTTAACCAAGCTTCCTCTAAGCGAAAGAGCTACAGCAGCCCCGCTGCAATTACCTCAAGCTCGATTAGAATGACTCCAATGCGTAACGGGGTTACACGTACCCTTGTATGAAAGGGTGGGTCACACCATCCTGTGTGACCGTACAAAGGTGTGGACTACACAAGTTAGTGTAATTACGCAATGGTGTGGCAACACCGGAACAAAAAGCCACTACGTGGCAGGACTGCCAGAAGATATGCATATTGACTAGATTTTACAATTTAATCAGGACAACCAAATGTTTTAGATATAAGCTGCCCTGCCGCAAAGAAAGCAACTCATTACACTTTCAATTTTGAACCAAAGAGTATTTTTGCCTTGTTTAAGGTTATCGGTACTCTTGGAGGTAGCAGATTGCGATCCGCTACACTCGCACTGGTTCTGGTATAGAACGTAAGGTCGGTGACGTTAGTAAACTTCCTCTAAGCAAAGCCCGCTGCACTTGGCAGCACTCGTAGCTATTATACGCCTGAGTCTTTACGACTAATCCTCCGTGAGGATGGAGCCATACTCCTTTTTGCCCCAAGGCATAAAGAACAGGCTTAATAAGCTGATGTTCCTGCTGGACCTTGAAGGCTTGTTTTACAAGGGCCCGAAGCGATAAACGCGCGCCTAAAGGCGAGCGATGAAAATGCCCTGCTAGAGCGAGCACCAACAGCAGAAGCTTTCGGTGTCGACTGTATCGATAATGTCAATGTCGACGACGGATGACTCCTCCCGGCCCAGGCCGCTCATGATGAGCGTGAAGAGGTTCGAGGGTAACGATGGAGGGGATACTCTGCTCTGGGTAAGCGAGGCTGAGAAAAATATGGCGTCCGCCATGCTCCAAAGCGAGCAACAGCGCGTAGTGCTAGCTATCTCCAAGCTTGGGGGCCAAGCGATAGAATGGAAACTTTGCGTGCGGTGCTTCGACTGAATCTGCGTTCCCATCCTGGAAGGGGCAGAAGCGTCAGCTTTCCGAGTGTTCTCGCCACCTGACCAGGCATATCGCGTGAGAACGCACTTTCTTGCCACCCGACAGGGCAAGAAGGAGTTGTTGGACTTGTCTAACAGTTGAGTAATTTCTTTGCCGGGATGGCGGCTGATCCTCTCAGATGCAATTACAGTGACCGTCTTTATGGAGAGCCTCCGCACTGGCGTCGCCAGAATGAAAGTCTCCCTTGTGCATCCGTCTTCTTTCGAAGAAGTGGTGAGTATGGCATTAAATGCCAAATTTAACTTTAAGTCAGCACGACTTGGTTGGAATGCCCACCCTCAGAGCTCGTCTAACGGACCTGAGTCAATGGATCTCAGCTATGCTAAGAAAGAGGAGGGAGAGCTGAGCTACCCAGTAGTATTTAAACAGCCGACGATGTTTTGTCTGTGGAAACAACCGTCATCATCGGACGGGTGTCCCGCTTCTACCCAGTCTGGTTTGTCGCGAGGAAATGAAAAAGCCCAGTAGGCGCGGGGCACCCTACTGGAGAAGAACTGAGTTCTGTTGTGCCTCAAAGAGGTAGAGGGCAGCAGGGTCCAGCCCCGATGAGTTCCGTGCTCTTCGGGACAAGCCGAGCTTGCTGGTCGTAAAAGCGACCATGAAAGGCTTTGAGAAGCATCGAAGATTCTAATCATTCCCAGGGCGTCGGGAAATACTGTTCGACGTTTTACGATCAAAGTAAGTCAGCTGTATGCTGAGGCGCTGGAAGCGCGGTTGAACGATACCGTCACTGTTTGCTTAGCGACGGGGACTTGTTTCACTGTGCCGAAGGCCCCTGTGGACCTCGGTGTCAAGTTTCCAGATCTTGATAGCGTGGAACGCTGGCTAGTCTTAAACTTGGATGCAAGGTATGACCTTATTCTGGTATGGCATGGCTAAAACACCATTAGCCATGGATTGATTGGAAGTCGAAGACCTTGGGCGCAAAGGACACGTCTCCTGGTGTAGCTTTGAAGATTCATGAATCCACCTCTGCTAGACAGCAGAAGCGCTATTGACGCGGGTACAGGAACGGGACAATCAACGTATATAGGACAAGAGTCCAGTATGACTCGCGGGCTGAGCGTGGAGCGGCAAGTGACCCACTGGGCACTGCTCAAGTAACAACGCAGTTGCTGCACGCCAAGAGTGGCATGGTCGGCCAAGGGCTGAGGCATCGAAGGCGAGGCCCCAGTGATGCACGTGGAGTGGCACGTAACCACTTAGCACCGCTCACGTTACGAAGTAGTTGCTGCATGGCAATAGTGGTATTGTTGGACGAGGTCCGAGGCATCCTGGGTAAGGCCCTTTTTAAGCGCGTGGAGTGAGTGACACGTTATCTACTTATCGAAGACTGCGGAAATAGCAGCTCTTTGTCGGATGTTGTTGATAACACCAAAGCTCCGATGGAGCAGGGAGTGGGGGCACTGAACGACACTGAGAGCGGGTTCCCACTGATCCTACCAGGATGTAAAGCCGCAATAGGGAGGAAACGGTGACGCCGTATGTTATCTACAAGACGCAATGTGTCGACCCTGACTCAGGGTGTGTCTACCGTAGATGATACCGCACAGTAATATACCCTTGTCAACGGATTAACGGGGGAGAAGGACGGCAACGTCACCCTCGAGGTTATTCCCGCGGTGGATGCTTTTCTTGAACTGGACAAAATGTCCGTCGAAGAGTTTGGGGATGCCTTGATGGCAGGCAATTTAGCCGAGGTGGGCATTATACGACCAAACGAGGTGATTAACTCGTCGTCGCTTCTGGATGAAGCTGTCTAAGAGGACACAAGAGGGTGCTGAATGCAAGAAAAGGATCTTCGATCCTAAAAATCCCTCGAATTCGTATTATCCATTGTCTCCAAAGATTCACCGTCGGTCCTGCCTCCGGACCGAGGTGTGCGTCATGAGATTGACTTTGTTCCGAAAAAAAAATACTGCTTGACACACAAATGACCCTGGCCAAGGAGCAGTGCAACATCATTTACGCCTTTTTCCGTGCGAAGCACGACGCAGGAATGGTGTATGAGAGCAAGTCTCTCCATTCGACACCCAGGTTTTGTGTTCGGAAGCCGAACGGCAAGTGGTATATCGATCACGCTTTCAGCACAGACGCCGATTTCTAGGAAGGATGTTCTCTAGAACAATCTGGCTGGCTGTACAAAGTACAGCGCACTCGACTTGGTCGATGGCTATTACAATTTGCTCATGAGGGCAAGCGGTATTCCGCTGACAGCGGTGAGTTAATCGAGCGGGATGCACTTGGAGTGGCTGTTAATGCCCCAAGGGCTGTCAAATGCACCGGCAACATTTAATCGTCTTGTGACGCAATTAGTCAGTCCTCACCGGGTGTATGCAAAAATATACTTAGACTACATCTTCATCAACATTCTTGCGGGGCACGGGAGGACAGACGAGTTAATCCACATTGTCCATTTGAGAGCGGTGATCGAGTGCATGCACAAGAATAAGAATGCCAATAAGTGCACCTTCGGCGCTAAGGAAATCCCCTTTGCAAAGTAATTCATAGGGATGCGTGGCCTTCGAGCGAATCCCTTTAAGATCAAGGCCATTGTGGACTGGCCGACTCCAAAGAACCAAAAGGACATGCGCAAGTGGCTTGGCCTCGCCAACTACTTGCACAAATATAGCGCAAATCATGCGGAAATGGCACGACCATTATCGAATCTCCTTAAATAGGATACGGGGACAGCCTCCTACATGCACCAATATTGACGTTGTCAGATCCCGATCGTCCTTTGAGTGTCGTATGTGATGCTTTGAACGTTGCCGTTGACTATGCACTGCTGCAAGCAGACGCCGAGGGCGAACTCGGGTGATTGCGTTCGAATCTCGCTAGCTTAGGCTGCCGAGAGTAACTACTCAGTACACGACAAGAAATGACTTGCGATGAAGTATGCGCTTGTTTAGTTCAGGGTGCACCTGCTTGGCTTAAAGCCGTTCGTGATCTACCCAGATCATGCGCCATTACGCACTGCGACTCAGTCGCCTTACCGCTTGCAGAGAATGGCCAAATGGCTCTCATTCTTTGCCGAATACAACTTTGAGGTGAAATTAAAGCCATTGGAGCAGAATGCTTTGGCTGATGCGTTGTCACGCAGACCGGACTATGAGCTTTCTCATGTCACGACGGATAAGTCGTCAGTGACGGATTTGATCCGCGCCGCATACGCGGTGATGATATGTGTGAAGAGCTGCTACAGGCTCTCGGAAGCAAGGTGCTCTGAACCTCGGGCAAGAAACTGTCGTCGCGATTGCGCGCTCGGTTACACCAGTATTCGTTGGATAACGGGTTGCTGTATTATGACATCGGTTCGACAGATACGCTACGAGTTGTGGTTCCTCACGATGAGGATTTAAAATACCGTATCTTCTATGAGGCCTACAACAATTTACTCAGTGATCATCTCGGTCGTGAAAAGACGTACAGCTCTGTGAGTCGCCACCAATGGTGGCCCTAGCTGTACAAATGCTCGAGCGCTTATGTGCGCACGCGTGAGACGTTTAAATGGGTTAAACTCTCTCCCAATGCGGCGGCGGCGCTGGCCAATTTACCGGTACCCTCCGGTTGTTGGCAGTCCATGAGGATGAACTTTGTGTTTGGCCTGCCGAAGGACTCGGCGGGC
>NW_020188969.1:338445-344642 GCF_900000015.1 Plasmopara halstedii
TAGTGAGGCAAGTCCAGGAGCGCCCCGGCCGGGCGCCGTGGAGGATCAGATGGCTCCCAAACCGCTGGTGTTGAGCGTCGATATAAATACCGAGACTTTGGTATGTTTTACCAACGACATCAAGTGAAATGTGAGATTCGTACAACTGTACTCAATACGTAAGGGTAAAACACAGGATTGGTGTATTTACCCTGTTACACTCTCGATCCTGCACCCTAGGGTCAGTTGAGTGAGGCCATCCGCTGTGCGTTGGTTAACGCAAACTCTGAGAGTACAAAAGATTTCTCTGCAAGGTGCACGGCAACTTCAGTAAACCTTCCAACACAAGCCAGAGTTTATAGGAGTATGCAGTATCCAATATATGTAATAAATAGACACTGCTGAGCAAGTAACAAGGAAGTCGGGAAAAACCTGTATAAAGAAGAATCTTTGATCGTTTGAAGGCAAAACAAGAAGCGGTAACACTCAATAAAACAAAACAAGTGCAAGTGCAACTGCACCAGCACCAGCTACGACTGCTCATGCTGAAGTTGCACCATTAGGCAAGCGACGCTATAGCAATTGTTGTTGCCTGGATGTTTGATCGTCGCTCGTGCCTTGCCCGATGCTTTTTTTGCAATTCGACATAAAAGCAACCGAAGAGTAAGTTAGGTCATACGTGTCTAGACTCAAATTTACGAAGGTGCGCGCCTATACTACAATTTTCTCGGCGAGACGTTACAGAGCCACCTACGACCATTCTATCGCTAAAATCTGCCGAAACTGTATAGTTTAGCCAAATGAGGTAAGTTTTGAATGATGCACAGTGCTGCAAGGATTGTTGCTTGAGTCGTACACTTCGCAAAATTAATGAGACGACAAAATGCCTACGTATTTTTCATGTGGCGTCTAGCCAACCAGAAGTAACCAGCAGACTGTCAGACCACGGCGCGTCTTCACAGGCTCAAGCGCCATTAGCAAAAAAAGTCACCGCAGGCAGCTATTCGAGTGAATAGCCTCACTTACAAAACAGATCTGGTTCTAAAAGGTGAGACTTGTATATTAATGTTGCTTACTCGATCTGAAACCCCGCCGAGATGAGTGGGCCCTGATTGTTGTCCTCAGACCGACAAATTCGAAAATCAAATTGGACATTCATAAGACGCTGGTTGTCGGTACGGCGCTTTACGATAATGTCACCGGCTATCGTATCGCCTTCGCAAACCTGCATGGGCGGATATAAAGGAAAGATTTGCTGACCCCAGTGCGTTGGCTGCACAAAAGGAGACGTAGTAAGCGTCACCTCCCTTTCAGCCGGATTCTCTGCACAGCCTTTAAACTCAACATCAAACCAGCCAGCAATGCCGCCAAAGCGCGACATGATGGTGATTGACATGGAAAAAGTCGCTTTTACCTCTTTAATGTCGTCAAGTGTACACGCTTTGAGATCCCATTTGGCAAACTCAACTTCGTCTCCAATCAGATCCCCAGCATTAAGCTCTTCCCAAGAAGATGTGCGCAAAGAGTATTGTTCTTGCTCTTTGCGGAAATCGTTGCCTAGAACGCTCATGTCAACACCCCACATGATCTTGGTGTTATCCACAAAATTCCGCCATCCATCCATCGCCGAAGAAAACTCGTTGAAACGCTTATTGCTGTTGTCTTCGTTGCACATGGGGGCGATAAACATGCTGGCGTGAGACGGGAACATTGCGCCATTAGACTTTAGCCAGCGGTCACGCGCCACGATGACCGAATCGAACATGGACTCACGCAACAGAAAGTAGCCCATCCACTCTGAGATGATGACGTCTACTTTTTCAGGTAACGCCACGTCCTCCATTTTTGATTGAATGACCGTAATGATGTGGTCTTGGCCGTTCGCTTTTATAACTTTGCGAGCCTGCTGAGCAATGTCTGTGGCTTCCACAGCGTAAACCTTACGCGCGCCTGCTTGAGCTGCCCAGATAGAAAGGATACCGCTACCAGTGCCCACGTCAAGAACAATCTTGTCCTTGAAGTGGTTTGGGTTTTCGAAGATAGCATCGCGATAGCTCTGCATGCGGAGTTCATCCGTCAACATTTGCTTTTGGTGGTAGATGTAAGCATAAGTGCAAAAATAATTTGCAAAATCCGAAGACGCCTCCCACTCCTTTTTCTTCTCCAGCGATATGTCGCGAGGGCTCGAGACCGCCATGTTTCCAGGATCCAAATCTGCGTGACCAACCAAACTCTTAATTACAAGTAACAAACTAACTTAATAGCAAATTTTATCAGTTTATTCGACATCATAAAAACGATTATTGATACAAAGAAATACGTAATCAGTGGCGTCGCGCAACGAATTAAAATTCGACCGTAACTTTGCTATAGGGTTAAGTCCAATAAGCTATGTGTTAAGGGTGTAAGAGACGTATAACTTTTGTAAGACGTAATCTACCTCGACATTCACCTCGTTAAAGAATGCTGCTTATAAACCGCGTGATTTGCCACCAAAAGCTAATGCGAGTTCTCCCTCGACTTTTTGTCGTCATCTGATAAGTCAATGCAATGAGTGACACAAAAAGCAGAAGATCACCAGGTTACGTACATGACCGACAGGAATAGCCCCGCTTTTCATCGATGGCGAGTTCATTAGCTCAGGCACACAATGCGATTGTTATTGTCTCCAGTTGTTCGAGGTAATCCGCTTCGTTCCAGAAAATGTTTTCGTTCCTGCAACGGAAATGGTAATCTGGACAAAATCTAATCCTTTCGCTAGTTGCAAAAATTAACATTTAAAAGTTAGCACGGTCATTTTGTCTGCAATGCTCTTGCCCGTTGCCAGCTGCATAGGTAATCGCGCAAAGAATACGCTTGCTGTAACAGTTTCAAATTAACACGAGTAAACGAAATATTTGGTTAAAAGTCAGAGGTCAGCTCTACGCTAGTTTACTCACACAAGTTACATATATTTTTATTGCAAAGGAGCCGTCGAACTTCAGTTTCTCTATTTGAGTGAAAAAATGCGGCTTACTCAAGATGTGTGCGTTTGATATGCATATAAAATTTTTGAGGGTGTCCTGCAAAACAAATCCTTGCTGAGTTGATAAAGTTTTCTTAGCACTCTAAAAAGCGAAAGAATTTCGGATTTCAAGCTACGGTTCAGCAGCATGCAACCTTTCATGCTCTATCCACGACCAAGTTTCATCCAGAACGAAGCTTTTTTCTCTGTGCAATTAGACTGCAAGGTTGGACACTAAGCTTTTTGTAGAATTGGCCATCCTCATCAAATTTAGTCTGACCTAAAGTAATCGGTGACTTAAGTAACACCGAAATCTTCGTTCTCGACGGACAAGTGTACTACGATAGGTGCTGCCGCAGAAAGATAAGCGTTTTCAAGACTAAAAAAGTTGTTGCTCTTCACTAAATGACATCGAGGTCATGATCGAGATTTGGCACCATTTTCCCTACAAGTCGTCTAACTCAATAAAAATCAGACCAAAGCTTTTATATTGGTGACGAGAATAAAAAGACGATTCTAGTGGAGACCTGCAAACAGTGTCACCTTTGAAGCCTCACACCATAGGTGACCCATTGCTTGAGTCATCAGCGACACAACAAATGCCGATGTGGTTCGTTTTTTGTCTAGGCATACTTAGTCTCCATCTTACTTCACAAAATATAATTGGAAATCTTCTCCCTGAATAATCATTTGAGATGCAACAAGGACCTCGATGCTAGTCTCAATCCATTCCAGTGGAATACATTTGAATCGTTCCTGATGCCAAATCGCGGCTGCGATTTCAGGAATTGAACGACCCAGGGGGTGACCTAAACATAGACAAAATGATAAGGCGACAGACTGCTCACATATGATTTTTCGCATCACACCTCGCAGTAACTCCAAAAGTGCTGGCTTCAGAACAAACTCAAAACTCAGCAAAATGTACTGATCGGCTCTATTGTCCTCCAAAAATAGTAGACCAGCGCGTCGTAGCTTACGAAAAACATGTTGTAATGCTCGAATTCTACTGTTTTTATTAACTAATGCAGCTTCGCCATTTGTCTGCCAACCAATAGTGGTACATTGAAGTGAAACAGTATTAGCCACATCGAAGCATAAATACATTCCAACAACTTACAAAAAGGAGGTCACTAAAGCGTAATTTGGTAGCTTCGACGGCGCCGCATGTTTTCTGTTGGTGCAAAATTACATCAAGAATTTCTAATAGTGTATCATCGTGAAGATCACAATCGCGCTGTTCTAGAAATTGTTGCTTTTTGCCAGGATCGACGCTGAGACTAAAAAATGCTTCAGCAGCAATAGCCTCCCATTGGGTTTTAGAACGGGCGTTTTGATTGGCTTCAGCAGGAATCTTGAAGTAATTGTCTTCAGCAGAGTAGTACGCCTGCTCAAGTTCCATCGCCTGAGCCCAATGCAAAAGTTCCTCATCGGGGTCTCTCAGCTTATATATCCGAAGAATACGGAGCTCCCGGGATCTGAGAAACGCAACGCAGCACGACGTGAGTGATTTCACATCAGGCACTCCATCATTTGCCACACAAACAATTCAGCTGCGTCCCAGTTCTTATCCATGTTCAGTTTTCCTTCAATGCGTATAAGGTCACCAAGTGCCACTTCAATGTGGATGCCCTCTCCCCACAATACTGCCTTGACAGGCGCCGTACCGTCGTCTACCAACAATTCCGCTGCCCACTCATGTGCGTAAAAATCGTTTTCATCTCAATGAATATGCGAAAGCAATACCTCGATCGGATCGCATTAATATGGATGTGACAACACCGCAACACTGAGCTTTGGTCTGTAGACGTGTGCGCCAAATTCCCTTGCTCTTCCACCGCCATGCGTGGCTGGCGGGCATCCCCTCAAATTCGTGCAAGTCGCAGCGTATCTGGACACCAAACAGCTTTACAAAGCTCTAAGGGAAGTGAACCATTTTCGTGAGCTTATTGATTGATTGCACATAAAATAACGCTAGTCACAACCCAAGTGAGCGGGTCCTTCCCGGCGGCATGCATTTCTCGTTATAATTACCGATCGAGGCGTTTGACCAATCAAAACGTGAGTTGTAACAGACACAAGTTCAGAATATTAACTCCTTAAACTGAAGAAAAGTATTAATTCAGCTTAACTTTGGATCCATTACCCATGAAGGCAGTGCGGACCATCGGTTTGCTCGCAAAAGCGCTTATGAAACCAACCTCTGTACATTGTTAGCGCAAACTCGTTAAGTTTTTATTTCATCTGTATAAGGCGCAACGCAGCCCGTTGCACTTGATAGCACTTGTAGTTAATTGTGAAGTAACGGATTATGATGGAACACGAGTAGGTTAAGTATAAATTTGCGAGACAGCTAGACACACTCAGTAAGCCAATGTGCAGCGGACTGCCGTAGCTTTGCGCTTGAGGAAGCGTCGTTAGGTCACCGACCTTTCGCTCTTTACAAGAACAAAGTACTAGTGCAGCGGATCGCAATCCGCTGCCTCTAAAATCCTTAAAAGCCTTTACCAAGGCGAACGAACACTTCTGTTCAAAATCAGTTTCGATTTTAAGAGTTTGGATTTTCCTAAATATACTAAATATATGTAGTGAAATTTAAATACATGCATAACTACTGGCTACCTAACCCCGTACTGTATTCTTGTTTGGGTGTGTGGTCACATTATGCACATCTCGTGTGACACACACACCCCTGATATTAGGGTTCATGTAACCTAGTTACACCCTCCCCCATTAAGATTGAAAACATTTACAGTACCAATTAAATATTGCATCAACGAGGCTCGCGTGCCCGTAAGACACTGCAACTCAATTTGTTAGAGTTTAACAACTTCTTTGCTCCATGAGCCCTGTGTCCACGACACGAAACCATCGATTCTCGCTGGTTCTGACAGCGAGCACGGGCAGAGCCCAACTTCGACTCCCGTCGGACAGTGCGTCCGCGGCACCGGGGGATGTATATCCTAGACTCGATGAGCACAAACGTCGCGCTCCGCGCACGCTCTCAGTGCCGAGTGGTCTCGTTGAGGATTTAGTTGACCATGAGTCTGACACCTCTTTTCCCGCGTGTGATGACGAGGAATGCGAGTTGCACCAGCAGCGTGATACGAGCCCTACTCGCGCCTTGCGGACCCCATGGCCGCTCCCTGACTTCTCATCAACTGAGGAACGTGGTGTAATCACCAATGACCTTGACGGGGAACAGAGGCGGCAG
>NW_020188969.1:344652-370550 GCF_900000015.1 Plasmopara halstedii
AAAGAGATTGTTAGGCAAGGCGCGTTATAGCGCGGTCAAAGGCTATTTTCCAAATCACTTGCGCGGAGATACCACGGCGCTTAAACGAGTTGAATTCACTCATTGCTTTTGCGCTATTAAAGTGCAGGAGCATTTGATGCCGCTATAGAGTGGATCCGGTTCTGATGGAGAGGGTTACCTAAACAATCTAATGTGCTGGTAGCGCCTGACTATTCTTTGTAGCAAGATGATAATTTTGTTTTAATAATTTTCCTCTAATATGCCAGATGCGCAATCCTACAGCTAAAAGTATGAAAAAGCAGAAGCCAGAGAAGTGATTTTATTGAATGCAGTGTCGGTGGTCTATAAAGCCAGGTCGCGTGAGACCGCTTACGAATGTAGTAAAAAAGAAATAGAGTTATACGTTAACCAGAAGGAGACGCAAGCACGTATGGTGCTCTTCATATCCTTACTAGGTATACAACTATTCACCTTTACGAGCCAGTAGGATGCAAATCGCTCTGTTGGTGATGAACGGGTATTTCATCTATCCCTAGTACCAGAGCATTTCTTCTATAAAGCAGAGTTACTGTTCTGAACCGCTGAAACACTAGTGGCTCAAAAAGCTTTTTCTAAACTTATCTTTGACTCAGTTCGAGCGTCAGTAATTTCTTATGAGGAAATCAAGGTGCAGTGACGACGCTATCCAAACCAGTTGCTTTCTCGGGCGCTGCTCGATGAGAAAGAAGTGGCCTTTTCTATGAGGTATTAGCAAGTTCACCAGGCCGCTATAGCTATCTAATGTAGTGGTATTGGTGTTTTCACATCAAATATTTATTGCAGTCTACAGATTTTACAGCATCGCCGTGGCACCGTCGCCGTATATATCCTGGCGCAGATTTGACTTCATATCGCCTAGAATAGAGTCAGAGATGCCCGTTGTGCTTTTTGCTTTTATCCTGCCCATAAAGGAGACAGGGTTGCGTAACACTCACTCTGTTTCTATCTATCCTGAAAACGAGTCAGGAATGCCTGGCGTATTAAGCTTACCACAAGCAAGTGGAGCTTTGCTTTGTTTCAAAACGAGTTCTGGTTGTGAGGTGAAAATATCTGTCATGGAGAGGGGTGGAGCTGTCAACAACAAGACTTACAGTTGAGGAGCTTCCACTTTGTCGTCCATGTCGTACTTTTTATTTCGCAAACACCATCAAGCGACGCTCTTGATGAGCAAATGTTCACTGTGGGTGACTTGAAAAGCTGAGATAATAATTAGGCGACTCACTTTTTTTACTCAGTTCACGCATTGGGTGCTTTCACCTTCTTCCTTTTTTTACCAGAATATGAAATCTGACTACGGGCTTCCACGACTGCCGCTGCTTCAAATATAAGCAGCACACTAGATGAAGTGTGACCTATCGTTGTGTGAAGAGCTCTTAAAGCTCATTTTTTTCGCTCTCATTTCACACACAATGCAAGAAAAAGACCCGCTCGAATTGACGTGTACATGCTCCACCCAAGCGGCGTAGAACATTGGATTATATATCGTTCAACAATAGTCGTAGCTACCTCTGCACTAGCAGACGAGCATTTTGGGCTCAGCTCTACATAGACTAGACGCCGCAGGGAGCTTCGTGACAAGGGGGTTACAATATAACACACGAGCAAAACACAATTTCTTTTTCGATGCCACATTTTACTGTTAAGGTGATGTTTAAGTGACAAAAATTTCACCAATAGACTGCTGTCGAAAACATAAAAGATCACCACGGTGTTCAAGGTTAATCTTTCATGACGGATAATTCTTGCCTACCAACCTCTTCAAACAAGGCTGAAATTTTTGTCCTGTAGCGAAGGAAGTGTCGACGAGACTGACAAATTTCCGCTTTGTTCGGCGAGTATTACTCCCTGGCAACCGTTGATCCCATTTTCAGAAGTGCTTCGCCGCCTGTAACAGTTAGACGCCAAGTGAAAATGTGATTTGTGCAGGAGTTCTCGTGCCGCATCACTAATAAACTTATTGATCGCAACATTTCATATAGCTCTTGTGTCGGCACTATCATCGCCAGCTGATAGAGGAACTGTTGCCTTTTGACAGACTGACGATAATTCTGAGAGGTGTACATCAAAAGTGTATCATACCATGACATGGAAATAAATGTCGAACCTCGTCTTATTCTATCTTTATCCTTTGGTTGGTAACGCTCAACGGACTTGCTAAAACTTTGGCATTATTGTTAGCATATTAATCAACTGGATCCGACAGAAGCAGTATTTTGATAAGTGGTACCATTATATATGCATTTATTGTATTCAAGATTCTATGCTCGATTTTCATCTTCGCTTAGGGAAATTTACGATATTGTTGGCTGGACAAGCATCGATCAGAAGTTTGAAGTCGGTCATTCTGCCATATTAACCTTCGTCATTTTTGACCGAAAGTCGACATATGACCTAAATAAAGAGTTCCTGTGACATATTTTCACTTATATCGCAAAAGTCAAGACTGCAGGATCAGGAAGAAGAGTAAAATATCCAGAGTAGGGTGAGTTTGTTGTCGCACGAGCTTTGAAAAATCACTAATTGTCGGACCGCTGTGCAAGTCTTCGACTTGTACTATGTGCTAGCAAAATTTGGCAATGAATTAGATGCTGATCGGGCTAATTTTTGGGAGCTCAGAATGTGTATACATTTAGGAGCGCTATGTCCGCGTCATCTCTGTGATTGTCGCTTGTATTGACTATCCATCATTTTTTTATCCGTTAAGAGTCAGTTTTTCAGACCGTGCCACTCGATGGGTGGTAATTACCCGAAAATTAACATCCTATATCAGGCAAAACATGTCAACAGATGGTGTTACGCGATTCATCAATGCTGATGAAGTGCGTTTAGTTTTAATTGAGAGAATTCTAACCGCTCCAAACGAATGTTCATCGTGTCTGATCAATTGAGTCGCACCGAGACCTACCGCGTCGATATAGCTTCGTTGAGGAATCGCTAGACGTTACAACGTAAGCGGAAAACAGCTCTCGTGCCGTAAAAAGGCCGAATGGGGTATTCAAAAACCGCTTTCAGTGTCTCAATTAGCTCTTTCAAGCACGCTTTGAGATGATGGGCTTGAGGGTTTGGTGAGAAGGAAGCAAAATATACTTTTGCTGCCGAGCAGATCCGCTGTACTCACAGATGTGCCGTATGGTGGTGTACAAAATTTTTGCAAAATTTTGCACCTTAAGTGCCCGCTTTGCTTTCGATGAAGAGATACGAGAGGTAAACCATCCACAAAAGGGCGTACAAGAAAACCGAAGATATCAAATCTTAGTAGGCTCAAAGCAACTAACTGGAAAAGAATGTTTTGGATTGTACCTCATGGGACCCAGCACAAAAAGAACAACGTTCTCTCGGAACGTAGAAGCTGATAGACCAGGGCATTTTATTCTTGATTTCGTATTCCCGGGCTTTGCAAAGTCGTTTTTAAATCTGATAGATTGAGAAATGACGTGCACATATTCATGACGCGCTGCTATTAGAAGTAGCATACTGAGGCACTGAAGATGCCAAAGACAAATACGATATCCGTTCGGCTTGCGATACATACACCCGTCAAATGCAAAATGTTTTGTTGAGCTTTCAAGTGTAATTTCTGAACTTTGTTGGCGTGGAACGATATCTCGTTCTAGATCCAGATTCGAGACAATATCCAGTCTTAAGACTGGCGTGGCTAAACATGAGCCATGGGTCGACCGCGAGTCGAAGAAGTTTAAGTGGCGCGAACCTCTCTCGGCTGTCGGAATTGTCGATTGGCGATGTTGCTAAAGGCCTCAAGTCAAGCGCTAAAGGCAGAAACAATAGTGAATAGTATCTCAGAATGGGTCAAATGTTAATAAACACATATCGCGGTCTTCTAAGTGTACCTCTGTGGCGACAAAAGAGATAAAGTAGATGTTCTGGTCCGATAGCGTAACTTTGGTAGGACAGAACAGCTGTAAGCTTGTGTAGGGTCGAAATAGAGTGAAAGCGATTAGATCTCGTCAGAGCTGGTAGGATTGAAGAGCTACTGCAAGTAGTAAGTAAAAATGGCTAAGCCCAAATACTAAGAGATGACTTAAATGTAAAAAATTGCTGAGTTAGCATTAGCGTGTGGCGGAAGCACCGCGCGGCCAAACAGGCAAGTGGCGAGATGGACTCCTCAATCGATAAATGAATGATTAGGGTGCATCCTGTGGTTGTAAACTCTCCCTCACTTCATCCAATAAAGCTTTAGCAAGCTGCAGAAAATATATATATGCAAGGAATTCCAAGACAACAAGGTTGCCAAATCGATAAGCTATGTACCAGGGGAGAGCCGAGCTCGTCATCCGCAATAGATGAATCAATCATTGGGGATACTCGCCGAACACTGAATGCAAGTAGCTATACAGCTATCCGCATTGATTATACAGATCATTTTTACCCTTTGTGAAAGATTACTATGCTGCAACGAGAGTTCACTTCAGGTGTTACACCAAATCGGATAGCACGCCAAGAAAGAGCACTTGATCTCTGGTCACCCGATATTACCTTAATCAAGAAAGCAGTGTGACGTTAAATACGAGGCTTTTATCACAAGAACAAGGAGTTTTTCGAAAGGAACCATGTCTCCTGATTGGCCCCGACTTTTTTTGTCGAGAAGACTCACCGCTTTTGTGTAGAAAAACTAACGAGTAGCGTATAGTGGATGCTTGTAATATGCTGGGCTCATTCTCGATTCCAGTGAAGACATCCAATCCTACAACATATGTTTTGAAAAGGAATAGAGTCAGCTGCCTCTTATTCAGTGCTTTCTACTTAGTCCTTGGTGGTGGTCATCTGCTTGGAAGTGGCAGTGATATCCCCCCACTGCGGTAGGTACCCCTTGCAGGTTACCTAAGAGTGATACAAAAATGCCACGCAGACTGTCTAGACACCAGCAAATCGTCTGGTAATCCAGCTTTTCAGGCTACATCATAGCTATGCACAAATGTATATCGGCAATATATTAGCCCAGAGTTCTGCAGATCACGGGAAGTCAGATCTGGGTTACCACATGAGACACTTGCGAAGCGCTCGAGTGTATACATTAACATGAATCATTCACGTATATAGATAAGTGTGTCTCTGGCATTGACTACAAACTTTTTAGTTTGTATGAATGTGACTCATGGCCCGCGAACAGATCTCGCGAAATCTTGGTCATTGCCTTTCGGCCAGTTATCTGGCTGAAAAGATCTCATGAAAACGGCTTGGACTGGACAGCTACGTACACAAATATAGTGCAAAATGTGCCAACATTGCACAACCTCTTATCAATTTTATTTGATCAATTGTCAGATGATGCTTGGATGCAGCAGGAGGGGCGGAGTTTGAAGCTGTTTAAAACGGTAAACACGCTCGTACGCGCTTTATTATGGTTCTTTCAAATCCAGAGCAGACATTTCACGTCATATGTGATGCTTTAGGCTTTGCAATTGACTGTGCTTTACATCATCAGATAAAAATAGAAATGAGCGCGTAACATGTTTGAGTCTCGACAGCTTAACACCTTCAAGTCGACATCCGCTGAAATGAAGCTGGTTTGCAACGGATGATGTGGCCTGATTTCCTCACCGAGTGAGCACTTGAGTCGGATACGCAGCGGCACTTTCTGAGCTATTAGCATTAAAGGGACATCAATCATGGATCAGATGGATTTCTTATACCGTTGCTGCTCCAAGCGCAGACAGTACTTCCGGGAAGTGATGACCTGGTGGATGTGAAGGCACTCATGGACTTTCTTTTTTGCGCTCGTTTCGCATCGGTTTTACCGAAAGGTTTACATGATGCATCTAGGAAACAATGCAGTCAGGGAATTTGAAATGGGCAACACGGTAATTAAGACTTGATTTGAGCTAATATTGGTCCTATTCTTGTCCTTGCCGGTGAGATATTTGGGTCTTTAGGGCCAGATTCAGCTTGTTGGAAGCGGGTTGATATCGGTGTGGGCTCCGTGCAGGATGTCAAAACTTTCGCGCCAAGGCAAATAGGTACAGAGCCCGAGACTCGTACAGCGGGGAAACTGAGTACAGTGACTACCTCCTCATTGGTATACGATATTGCCGTGTCAGAGTGGTAATGTTTGGTTGAAACGCGGAGAATCACTGGGACCATTCTTTTTCGAAAACACCAAGGCATCTCATCGAGAAGTCCTTGAAGCGCACCCGTCACGAAGACCGTGCTTTTGGCGAAGACTCGTCGAGCTAGTTAATTTGGTGCATGGTAGCGGACCCCTAGTGCAAGTACATTTAAGAGAGCAGGCACGGCAAAGTGCAAAGAGCGGAGTGGCGCTGCAGGCGCTGTGGATGCCCAGGGGCTGTCACTTTTGCACAGTGTTATAAAAAGACAAGTAATGTGTGATCATTATTGTGGTCCACATCTTGTTGGATGAGGGTTTTACGAGGCATATACTGTAATCGTATGTACTTGACTCTTACACGTTTGATCTTATTGTGTTAGCTTTGATGCGGCATGAATGCACTAAGTTTGCATTGTACTTTGGTTTAGTTTTGAGAATGCACAAGTGCAGGTATATCGGATATATGAAGATAATGGAAATCCGCAACGGTGGAAGCTGCGGTTCACGTAGACTCATAGCAGCATTTCAGATAAAAAAAGCTTGTTTTAATAAACGGTTAAAGTATTTGCACTAAGTTTAAGTCCAGACATATTTAATTTAGTATATGTTCATGAGTAAAGCAAATTGAGAGGGCTGTTTTTACGCTCTCAGATCTGATCCAGGTATTAGCGCACAAACCCAACCCATTTGCGCTTGATAGCGCGGATTTTGATAGTCAAAGCTTTCTCTGTGCGAAGTGCACGACAACCCCTTGCTCTTGGTGCATCTGATTATTACACATCATCTATACACAGTAACTAAACGATATGTAATGCATAGCACGAGACAAAGTACCACGGACCTCACTTAGCAATAGCTAGTGCAGTGTTCGTTACGTTGATATTCGCAGCTAAGAGGAATAATAGTGAAATGTCTGTCTTTCGATGACGGTCAAAGTGACGGGACGGGATTGGAGAGTCACTACGGCCGATCTCATCGGATAGTAGCTCGGCTGTCTCAAATCGTAGGTAATCCACCGCGATACGGCCTTCCTATTTTGCTCGTTGAGCCATGTGAGCATGATATCCAGCGCGGGTTTTGCCTATTTGAGCAGATACTGTACGGCGCAACACGGGGAGGCTCCGAAGCAACCGGTGCTTGGGGAGCGTTCCCTTTTGCGCAATATCTGATAATAAGAATGACCCGAAACCTTATTACTGTGTACGTTTGCATTATGAAGTCTCTGAGGGATAGAGTAATAGCTGCGTTTCCCGTTGCACACTTGTCCCTACGGCAAAGTCCTCGCTGTAGAACTCACGACAACGTCCGGCTTGCTATCAATTAAATTAGTTTGGCTCAACAAATCAAACTTGCCCGAATGCAGGTGCACGAGCTACGAAACCGGTTGCGATCTTCATCACATCGATGTTATGGATATATCCTATCGAAATCACCTACCACGCTGCGGCGCAGAACTCACACGCATATTTGAGTCGACTTTTCTCAATATCTAAGTGCTTGTCCAAATTATCACCTTACGATGGTATCCTCCACTTTTTGTGCAGCGAAGTTTCAGCAGTGTGCCATTTAGCATCAAACTTTTCGAAGATAAAATGCGATTTTGACGTCAAGGCAGAAACCACCACTGCCTCCCTCTTCTTCATGAGCCTGCTCATAAGGCTACTGTCAGATTTTTTAATTTGGATCAAAGCCAGAATCCATTCGCTAATGAGAGACGCTATCCTCTCAAACGTTAGGATAGAAGGTGCTTCACATCTTTAACGGCAATGGCACTGAGGCAATATTATTGGTACCCTAAAATCCTATAAGCTCCCGGTGTGAGAATATCGCTTCCTTTTCTCCAGAAACTATTTTCAGCTCAGGTAAACCCGCTGACCCACTATCTGCCCTGCATCAAAGCGGGCTACCCTTAACACAGCGAGCAAAATCAACAAAAGAAACCCTCCCGTGGCATGCACTCGTGATTTTGCCGCGGTTCTGACAATACATCTACTATCTATGTATGGCATGCGGCGTTTACTGACCTGGTTCATCCCTCGGATGTGCTTTTTGAGCCTCAAATATATTGGTCGGCTTGGGGCATGATGGCTCCTTTGGCGCAGAGGTTCAGCAACAGAGGATGATGAATACATTTCTTCATCGACAACAGAATACTTCGCGTTTAAATGGCTCGAAAGAGCGGAGCAGTGTTCTGGGTTCAAAAAGCTCAAGTGGAACACAGAGGGTGTTTCGGTTCTCTTCGGGATATTGTGATTCTAATTCCCTTTTTCTAGCTACAATGCAAATTGATGTGGAATTCCTTATCTTGCTCTGAAGTGATATCATCAAATGGAATCGTATTGACATCCCCTCTCTCACCAGGACCACAACCATGTCGTGATCGTGTCAAAGGGGCATGGGAATTTTTATGCCATTTACTTAGAATAGAGATACCTGTATCGGCATCAAATAAAAGCGGCTGCCGTCTTTATCCTTGCGGTCGCACCATGCAATTACTTTAAAGTATATATTTCAAACTTGTGTCATACACTGTGAGCAAAATTTGCCAACCTGATGTTATGTGCGTATTTCGGTCCGAAACATGGCCAGCGGCAAGCCATATAAGTAACGATCGGCTGTAATATTAAAAATGAATCTGCCAAGGAAAATAGCGATGCTTTGCTCGTGCTACAATTGGCGCACGTCAAAAGTAGCAAGCTCTTGGTGCATATTGACCTGGAAATTTTTGATGTACCAGCAACGCTCAGCTATATAAGGCTTATGACGCGTATGCACAAGACTTGCATTATTGTATATTCGATCGTATCACGGAAACTCAAATGAAAGAATACTGTAAACAATTGCGAGCAGATCGAATGTAAGCGTTAAGATAAGCTTTTCGACAACAGTCACAAGCAAATCTTTGATATCGGTAAATAATCATTGTCGGGATAGTAAATCGAAGATGATGATCTGCAAGCAGAGCCTACGAAGATCAGTCCATTTTAAATTTTAAGAGCTGTTGAACCAAAGGAAGATTATGTGGTGGCTCGGTCTGGCCAGCAATTTGCATAAATATATTGCAGATTATCTTCACATTGCACTATCCATAACTTAACTCTGTTAAATTATGTCAAATGGTGTGAGACTACCGTAGGGGATGCAGCTTGCACAACTTCTTAGCATCTTACAGGCCACTACTCTGGCGATCGACCATTCAAACCGTGTTTTGGCGCTTTAGCCTTTGTCATAGCCAGATGCCAATGAGCATAAAGCAGAATCGCGATTAAACCTTGAAAGCCAAAGCCGGGTTCAGAATGCATCTGCTCGGATCGGCACGGCCACGGAACATACTCTGTGGTGGTTCACCGGGGCATAAAACAACGAGAGCTGCTAAAGCAACTAGTTGCTCAGGCTAATATTTTTATTCAAAAAAAGAATTGTTTCAGGGATAAGTGCAATTAAGCAAATAATGAAGAAAAGTGAAAAACTACACAGGCGTGCTTTTAATTAAACAGGGTTTTTTGCCAGTTATGCAACTTTCATTATGTATGCAATATAAAGAAACTAGCATGCATTGCCTAGCCGAACAATGCTTAGCCAAGGAGCTTACGTGAACGTGAATTCTCTAGGAGCGTATTTAACTTTGCATGCGCTCACGTCCTTTTTTGTACAATTATAAGTATTACGACACGATCCGTTATGGATCCAGCTGCAAAAAGCATAAACCGACAGCACGACAATTTCTTAAGCTTTTGAGATAGGAGGTAAGATAGAGGCCACAAAAGTAAGCAAGGTGACAGCAGGCAAGTTTTGCACTGTACAACGGCTTCGTATTATAGCAGCATTATTGAGAATATGGGGCTGAACAACAAGCACAGAGCAATCTCGCTAAACGGCAGATCGACTTGCAAGAGGCAGCAAAGATTGGCAGAGAAATGCTGACGAACCTCCACTCTTATGGCAAGTAAACGCGTTGATAAAAATCTAAAGTCCAGCAAACGAATAAGCACCATGCCATACAAAGGATAACAAAGGACAGAGATTGTCTTTTCCCCACAATTGTTCATTTTTGTTGACTGAGAGTATTTATACAAGAACACGCCTTGTAGTAATGTCATTTATTTTATCTGACGTAGGTAGTACGTAAGCGAGACTGGGTCCATTGCAAACAGCTTTGCATAGTACGCTGGCGAGTACGTCCCCTACTGAAAACGGCCCCATGAGTCCACCGGTTTCGACGACGGGCTTATTTGCATTATGAAAAAAAGTGAGTAGCACGGAAGCGGTAAGCTGTACAGGTACAATTATTGCAATTTTATCCATATTGACATAACTTTGCTTGATAGATAAAGAGTACATCCACTGGCACGCACTATCACAGTCTTTGTTTCAGACATAGGACATTTCTCTTTTTGACAGGCTTTCAAAATTTACATTGGTGTGTTATCTCAGAGCATTGTAGATCACGATTTATTGTAGTGTGAAATTGATCATCACAACTCATTGAATGTGAAAATCATTGTATATCTCACTTAATTGGGGTGCACTAGCAGATTTGCAGGCCAAAGGACAGAACAGATATTGCCATCTTGTAACGTATTACACTTTCTTGTCGCGGAACAGAGTGTGCTTTATAAGGCAGCTTATGCTTGATGACTTTGATTTATCAAGTTTATTAATGAATAACATATCTGTACTGCACGTACGTGAGACTTACAGACATATGCACCACGGCCATCTCCATTACATAGTATCACTGTCTTCATTAACACTTTGGTATTTTTGATCATTCACTATCTAACGCATTTTACACAATTGTACAATATAGTTTTGCACAATTGCGCAGATCTATAAGGGTGCGTACACAATGAAAAACAGCACGTACTTCATTACAGCTCACATCGAAGTTAACTTCTTAGCTGTCTCATCAATTTTCTCTGCATGTCATCAGCCGCCGGCCATTCTTTTGGCGCCTGGTTGTCAAATGCGCTTGAAACTAACTGACTAAATAGAACTGATTATCGATATACTGTCACTCTTGAAGCTACATGACAACCTAGGCAGCAAGGTTTGGCAGGGGATTTGGTCCTGATTCTTGATGAAGCAAAAAATCCGACCGTATCGCGTTAGTAGATCCGAATTTCTGTATGGAAGCCTCCTCTTAGTAAAATGAATGGGATCCCGTTGCAGTGATATGTCATAGTGAAGTATCACGATTATTACTTGGTATGGCCGGGCACGTAAGGTTTTAGCCAATCGACACGTATCAGTTGGTATAATGACGATAGATAGAAAACTAGATGTCACCAGAATCATATCGAGCTAATTTTTTTAATTAGAGCAAATTATTGACGGGATGTTCAGAATTGGTGCCGGGTACAGCCTCTATATGGCGTTCGATGAGCCCGACATTTATGAACCCCTTATCTTGGAGCATAGCAATTTCAGTCAAGTATTAATAAACGTCATGCGTATCGACTAGACCAAGGGGACTGAACAATGTGCAACCCACCATGATGTTTTACAGAATATTTGCTCAATATATCGGCATTCGTGCCGGAAGAGTGGCTTATTCCAGCTTAAACAATCGTGCCCAATTAACCACTTACCATCAGTCTTCTTACGTATAAAGTCAGCGATTCATGGATGAAAATTATATCATCTACGAAATTCACACGAGAGAAAGTTGTTATGACGTCACTTGTAACGGCGTTACACGTACCCAGGTAACAGAGGGGTGTGTCACACGATATGTGCATGGTGTGACTGCATTCAAACAAGAATACGGTATGTGGCTAGGTAGCGAGTAGGATTGCATATTTAGATATATATTTAGAATATCTAGGAAAATCTAACCATTTAAAATTAGGATAAAAGTAAATCAAAATCAGTCTGGAAATTTAAACCGAAGAGTCAATTAGCCTTGGGAAGGCAATAAATACTCTTGGAGTAAGCGAGTTGCGATCCGCTAACTCATACGTGGCTCTTGTAAAGAATGAAAGGTCGGTGACCTAAAGTACGCTTCCTCAAGCGTTTTGCCACGGCAGCCCCGCTGCACACCTAGCGTGTGCAATTGGCGTGATCAATACTTGACTCCAACAGCCAGATCCTCCTCCTGATGAATTCCCGACCCGGTGGACTTCATGTCTTCGTATTCAGCAACACAGGGTTAAGAAAATCCGCTGGATTCTTGAGGAACGCTCACATTGAGTGTACTGTTAGCGTCTTCAATTTATGACGGACATCGCGCATGAGCCCGACCAGCTAGGTGAGCAATTTTTGCACACTTCTCCTGAAAATAACTATTCGAGCTAAACGAGAGAGTTTCGTGTCGAGTTAGCCATGGGCACATACCTAAGGTTTCATTGTTCTTGATAATTTAAGGGTCATCATCTCTGGCATACCTATACCGGAAAAAGACCTGTATTTGTATTTTATCGATATCTTATCGCTAGGAAAGCTTACCTTCTCGCATAAGGAAGCTCCAATACTTAATAACCAACGCGCAAAGGACTGATGCCGTGCACTAACCGGTGTCATGTTGCAATTCTAAACCAAGGATGTATTTTGTTTAGCATTTAAGCGTGACTAAATATATCTGTTTAACTTTTAATATAATAAAACCCTAAATAGTGCGTAGCATGCACTCTTGTTTAAAGTGTGTCCCTTCTCCTCATCCGTACCAAATACAAATCGCGGTACCTCATCTTGGTACCTCTGAGCTTCGATTTAAGTCCAAGGGAAGGACGAAAATCGCTACACCCGTGCTAGAAAGCTCCACCAGACTTTAATTTATTAGACTTCTTATTGCACACTGCTGTCCCAACGGATTCGGTGTCAAGCACACGTAAGATTCTTTACCAAACTTTCCACTAATCCTATGTTTATACCGTAGTGTTTGTAGGTCTGGCTGATTTAAAAGAAGAGTACATATACTGTACAATCCATTATCTGTCCGGCACAAGTCTGGGTTGTGAGAATCCTTTGTACTGCAAATAACATCTTTTGCCTTGAAACTGCGAGCTCAACAAATCCTGCTGAAACTACTTTCTGATGTACGCAATCTTCTTTACTATACAAAAAGTAGTCGATTCACCAGAAAATTGTTCTAACGTGAAATTCAAGACTTCTGAAACATTTGGACCGTCGTATGCATCACAACACAATATAGCAAAGAATATAAATTAGCAGATTCTAAATAACCTCTTCTTGTGCTTCCAATTTCGAATGGGATCGCTCTTGCGATTCCTCCTCGTAATCTCTACAGCTGTATATGATTTTTTATATAGATTCGTTATGCTCTTCCTTTAGTGCAATTGTTTCCTATGACATCTCGCTTAGACCATATCACCGTTTGATATTCTTGTGCTTTCTTTGCATTTGTTATTTCTTCAGTCTAGTTTCATAATCGACGTCACCCAGTAACTTTGCTGCACATCTGAGCCTACGAGGTTCTAAGGCTCCGTCCTTCTGTCTCCCATCTTTTGTCTTCACCAATTACGCGGTTTGGCACTCATTTACAAAATAGTCGCGTAATTGTCCGACATTTACATCAAACTCGCGTCCCCGAGCAGCAGAAAAATGCACATCCCTTAGCTACGTCAGCTGGATATTTCTGACGATTGGCTCCGTAAGTTCAGTCAAAGTAGAAGATCGAGATGTTTGATAGACACTTAGTCTGACAAATAAACGGCCAGTACGTTGAGTAATTACCAATAGCTGCTTTTTACGTCTGAATATAATGAATATTTACCATTTTTGTCAAGTCTGGCTATGTTTTACGCACTGTAGATGACTCAAAAAGATTATTCATTCTTCATTCCATCACGAATTGATCAAAATGAAGTGCCAATTATCGACTATCCTCTGCTTTAGATTGCTTGCAAGCTCTTTAACGGTCTGTTGTGGACCTTCCCATGTAGAAGCCACGTATCCTCATGCTGTGAGTTTAAGCGTTCGGCGACACGATGATTCGGAGTTCTACGAAGCGAGAAGACTGATCACGGCTGAAGAGAAATCGCTTCCATGTCATGTGGATAAGCTTGCTTCTTGGGTGACGCAATGCATAGGTGGATCGGAGCTAATGATGCACATATCGCCAAGTCACCATATGAGATTCGCTTCTGACAAAGAGGCATCTGCATACAAGCTTTTTCGAAAATATGGAGTTGGAGATTGTGTGACATCAAATATGTTTGCAAGTGAGGCGTTTAAAAGATGGCATGAATACCTGATTGAGGCTTTTCCTGAAGATCCAGATCTACGTGTTAGAATTATGGTCGCAACGATGGTAAGATACGACGAAGACAAGCTTATTGATTCCATTGCCGAAGCGAAGTCAGTTCCAGAAACGTCAGCTATCGCCAGAAAGATGGAAGCAGCATTGATCGACTGGTGGCTTAGCAAATTCGGTAAGCTGGTCGACGCACTAATGGACCCGGTGTTGCAGAAGTGGTATACCACTTTACAAAAAGGAGATTATGCCAAGGATGATCTTTTTCTTAGAGCGTATGCGAGAGAAAACTTTGAAGAAGAAGAAGCCGATCTCATCGCAGCTTCAGAGACAGCAGGAGGCCTTGTCAGCGAAATGGCCATGTCCATTCTTGGAATCAGACGTGCCGACGAAGAGTTTGAAAAACTAGGGCTCGACAAAGCAACCAACATCAAGGCGATCATGAAGCACAAAAATCTTACAGTTTGGCTTGCAAAGGTAAAGAAACTTGGTTGGAATCCCGTCAAGCTGCTCTTGCCCAAGCTGAAAGCCGTTTCAAGTGATAAAGAGATACTTGTTGAATGTTTCTCGGCAAATCGTCTACCAAACGAGCTTCGCGGCAAATTGCAGGACGCAGTCTTTGATCAATGGGCTGGTAAGTCCGGCAGCGTCGTATTAAAGGACCTTGGACTAGACAAGGCAGGCGACGAGCTATTTTCGCAAGAGCTGATACTTTCATGGGCTGACTATATGTGGCGCCTTTACCCGAAAACTGCACCAACTGAGATGGCCAGGGTGTTGTGGGGACAGTACAAACACAAGCTCATAGCATTAGTTGCTCGAGCCGAAGAGAGCGACAACGAACTAGTGGGAGCCCTCGCACGAGACATTGCAGCAGCAGTGAATCATTATGCCTCTGAGATTCTTCCGGGGCCTGAAGTTCCGCCGCCAGTAGCACCGCTGCCTGATATTTAGCTCCCTTAAGTCAATAGCTGGAAAGTAAGTAGGGAAAACAGACTAAAAAAATGTATTACAATTTCTGCAGCAGATGGGTTTGGTTGTACAATAAAGGTATGGTGAAATGCTTATTTGCATTGCAAGAGAGCGCGGCACGGACATCGAATCTCTGCCATTTGAAAGATAGAAAGTCAATAGCATTGAGGCCATATTTGACAGATTGTGGTCAGATCCTCAGCGAAAAAACAAAGCTTGGGATACCCAGATGACATTTCTTCAGTTCCAAACTGCAGGAATGGGATGGGAAGATTTGAAAAGAGGTTTCTTTACCACCAATTATTCGGGTCGCAAAGTTGAAAGCAATATTGATGATTTTGTTGTTAGTCTAGCCGGCAAAATATTAAGGTGCTACAGCTCAAGAAGCCCCAACATTTTTTGTGCTTCATTTTTAGGAACTAAGGTATTGTTAGAAAAAAATCTTTCAAAAAGGCTGGCATAAAATGGTCTCATTCGGATCGAACTTTCTATAACTCATTGCTAAACATTGCATCAAAAAAGCTCGATCATGTCCCCGCTCCTCTAAGTTTCTCTTACCAGGCAGAAAACACAAAACATATTAGATATTTGGATCTATTGAGATGACACCGCTCACTACTGTTATATATATGCAGCTGAATGTCAATTTTACATCTAGGAGTTTTAAATTTGCCTAGAGAAAACGAGCCAGAATAGCCAACCGAACACTTCATAATACAAAGCTTAATTACTGCGAATAGGGTTTGCCTAGCCAGTAACAACGTCCCCTCCAAGTACATCACTACGGGAAAAGGGATATGATCAACGTTTTCACTTACCATCAAATCAGCACTTGCAAATAAATTTAAATCACTGAGTCTCGCATTTTAAATTTCCTTCAAAAGTTGATGCATCGGCGTGCTGATTTTCTTTGCGTAGCCCCCTTTTCATGAGTTTAAACATGAAAAGTGCATCCTAAAGTTAACTTAATTTTGGCGGCATCATCGGGTTTTTAGAGAACACAATCGATTATTTTATCTGTTTCTACAGTAATGGGTATATGCATACCTATAACGATGAGCGCGTATCGCCCCTCGGATTAAAATGAAGTCCAGAATGCAACGGGGATTCCCGTGCATCTTGCACAGAATATAATTTGACTATAAAACTTCAAGTCGACACACAGAAGTGAGTCCGCAGGAGCAAATGTAACCAATATAGTACCTGCTATTTTAAGAATGACCTATATACTGGATTGGTTCTATTCCAACTGATACTTCAGAAATTTACTATATTCCATACTTTCCTTTCGAGGATATTCACAGTTAAATGAGTTTTAATGAGTCGTATAAAATTGCGATTTGCTTCATCACACAAGTGTACTGCTCTCAAATGTAGAGCATACGTGTCCATTCATTGTAACCTGGACGGTCAGAGTCAGAAGTTTTTAATATCTATATCCACACCTCACACGGTTGGTATCCCGTTGCACAAGTAGCTAAAATTTGTTTGCATTTAGAATCGCTACTTATGTCCTCACAACATTGAACAAAAGTTTAGAATTATCAGCCGTTACATAATATAGATCGCATGAAAACAGCTGCTCGTAGTGGCCAATGTGTGAGCATTAATATCATTTACGTAGTGCACAACAAAAGAAAAAGTCACTTAATATTTGTATAAGTTTGAGGGAGGCACTCCACCTTCCATTTATCTTAAAGTCTTTGTGACAGATACAATGCAGCGCTTCCAGGTGCGTATTTGAACTATAATCTCCTGCTTCAGGTCTGAAATGCTTTTTAATCTTGTAGACTGCCCTTCGTACAAAAAATGTGTGGCAACGTATGCTTATCTATGACATGCGCCATACCAATTTTCGTCGCGAGGTCTCACGTGTGATGTTGACTCGCAGCTTTGGCTCGCTGCCCGATCATGAAGTCGTTGGTCTACCAGCTTTATCTCCAACAATGGAAATGGGTACAATTGCCAAGTGGAATAAGCAGGAGGGTGATCCCATCTCGGCTGGCGACGTCGTGTGCGAAGTAGAGACGGATAAGGCAGTCGTTGACTACGAGGCCACCGATGATTCGTATCTAGCCAAGATCTTGGTCCCTGCTGGCTCTGGTGAAATTGCTGTGGGCAAGCCCATTTTTGTCACTGTTCTAGAGGAGAAGGACGTGGCCGCTTTTAAGGATTTCTCAACCGACTCTTCCGCTATTGAAGCCGCCTCCGTCGCTCCTCCTGTAGAAGTCACCCCTCCGACACCTTCTCCTTCTACTCCGGCATCTTCCACTTCTGATTCTGCTGCTAAGTCGTCAGGTGATCGTGTGTTTGCCAGTCCGCTGGCCAGAAAGATTGCTCGGGAATCTGGCGCCGTACTTTCTGTAATTAATGGCTCGGGCCCCAATGGCCGTATCGTCAAAGCCGACGTGGAAGCAGCTCTGGCTGCCAAAAGTTCCAATTCATTTGACAAGGTGGAGGCAACTTCCACGGGCGCCACTATACCGACCACGGCTACCAACTACTCAGACTATCCAGTCAGTGAGGAGTCTCAGACTATTGCTCAGCAATTCACGCAGCAGAAGCTCGAAGTGCCACATTACCACTTGTCGACTAGCCTTGTTCTTGACAAACTTTTGGACGCGCGTGCTCGCCTGAATGCCGGACGTGGCCCAGATGAACAGCTGTCGGTGAACGATTTTATCGTACGCGCGGCCTCGCTTGCTATGCGCAAGGTGCCAGACGCCAACTCGAGCTGGAAAGGCTCATTCATTCGTCAGTATAAAGACGTCAATGTCAACTTGATGGTGTCGTCATTTTCCGGTGGTGTTGTGGCACCTGTGCTTACTCAAGTGAATCGCAAGGGTCTTGATGCGATTTGTCAAGAGACCCAAAAGGTTATTGCTAAGGCCAAGGATGGGAACATTGAACCAGATGACTTAGCTATCGGCACTTTTACGATAGCCAATGTTGGTCAATTTGACGTGCAGTCGATGGCTGGTATTGTGCGTCCGGAACAAGCCTGTCTTTTAGGCTTGGGCACAATCGAAAAGAAGGTGGTCCCGAATGATGACCCAAATGCAGAGCAGATTTATAAGTACGCGCAGGTGATGACGGCGACGTTGGCATGCGACCACCGAGTAATTGATGGAGCTGTCGGTGCACAGTGGTTGGCTACCTTCAAAGAGCTCGTGGAGGATCCACTCAAGATGATTTTGTAAATGGCGCAATCAAAATAGACCATGAAGACAAGCAAAAATAATTGTGTTCTTCCAGTGTCGTTGATTCTTGATGTCGTGTGACCCTTGTTGTCTGCTACTAAAATGGTAATCAGATTTACTTTTGTTCTGTATATCGTGGCCCCCAGGAGCCAAATAAATTGAAGGATAGTACAGTCGTTGGTCATACTCAATCGCATCAAAATCTATCAATCTAACTACACAAAATTCGAATGAAGCTTAAGCAGACCAGAGCATCGTCAGGCAATGTATCTTGGTACTTTGTTAATCTGAAAAGACATTGGGATACCTCTTCTTCTGAAGAAAGCACTAATTAAGATTAGAGACATTATGATTTGCAGTATATTTTGCTCAAGTTGAGCTATGACTAGAAATGCATTGCAACTGACAACGATCTTTTTTGTGTTTCATATAGCCATCATGCGTAACAAGATCACAGGCTACTTATTTCCAATTAGCTCCTGAATAAACTCGTAGAACGAAAACTCAGGCGCGCCAAGTCCGACGTTGTAAATAAAGCGGCTGGCAAGTTGAGACGCAAAAAAGGCACGAGTATAACTCTCAGGTAAGCGTCGAAACAGCTCCTCCTTTGGAATCATGCCCAGCAAAATTTCGGGGAAGCCATCGGCAAAGATTTTTTCCCGTAGTGGCTGGTTCTCCCAAAGTCCTGAGTGTTGAATCTTAGCACTCAGGTCAGTAATACGCTCGCTTAGTTGATTGGTCAGCACCGAGTAGTACATGCCCGAGCGCTCGTGCTCGCGCCAGATACATTCAAATTCATGCTGAGCGTTCAGATCAATGCGATTCTGCACTTCATTTACATAGTTAACGTAAAACGTGGGATGCTCACCAGTAGCTTCGTTCACCAGCATGTGTTCGGCAAACTCCTCGTCCGTCATGGATAATGCAGCTAGTACTTCAAGCGACGACGACGTCACACCTCCTTTATTCGCGGACGCGTCTTTGAAAAGGATTACGCCTGCATCTTCAAGACGGATGCGGGCGTCCTGAGAGAAAAATAAGTTGGCACCCTCTACGATGTATTTGAAACGTAGTGTCCGGCCGTCCTCTCGATACATGAATCGCTCGACGTTGTTAAGATTTACTGCAGCGGGGCGGCCACCACATGGCACAAAGAAGTCAGCCGTGAGACTTGGACGTAGATGAAACAGATTGCGGAATTCTGTGCCATTTTCCACGACTTCACCATTCGGAAGTGTGACGTCATTGTGCGAAACGAGTACCGAGAAGCCGTCCGAAGACAGTAAACTCGTATCAAAACCCGAAATTGGACAACGTTCCTCCGCCAGCTTGACAAGAAACTCGCGATTGATGCCTTTTGGATCATAAAGTACACCCGAGCCGTCAACGATTGCAATTGTTTCTTCTTGCGAACTCATTTTGATCTCATTACTACCAAGGTCTCCGTCCGGACCACCTGTCTGTACTTTAGTGATAGGCGCTTGGAGCTGCAGCTTTCGCTGGATGCCCAATACGTATTCACGCACACTGTGAGTTGTCATACCGTACACATCGTGTGGGATGCCGCCACGTGAAGGCGATTTGCCCGTCGTGATGGCTTTCCAATATGAGTATCCACGCTTTTTGGCGTAAGAGCTGGCCCAGTCCATGAGGTGAGCTGTGCCTTCATCAGGTCCAAGAAACAAGATATCTTCTTCCGGTTCCTTCATCAGCATCAGGTCCAGAATCGCATCAATGTACTTGCGGAATGCTATATCAGCCTTGTCTTGATGCGCTTGGTTTAGTAACACGACGCCTTTCGAACCACCCTCTGGTATATCCTTATTTTTGCGATGTTGCGTCGATGCAAGTCCATAACATTCATCAAAGAGAGACGACGCGTTGTTCAGGTAAACTTGAGCATGTGATGAACGAATCATACGGATGCCACCGCGCGCAACGTCTAGAAAACGGACGTGGAAGCCACGAAATTCGGAACCGATGACGAAAATGATTGCGTAAGGTTCATCCGGAAACTCGGTCTTGCTCAAAAACTTGCCGTCTAAACGGAAAGACAGAGCCGCCTTGTCATTAGCAAAAAAGTTGGTCTTCCGCGTGTGTACATTAAACAGATTGAAGAGCGAAAAAATCTCGAGTGCTTGCTCAGCTACAATCAACTTGCGAAGGGTTGACATTGTAGTGTTTGTATCAACGGGTGGGCGTTTACCATCCTTTGTAGGTTCATGAAGAGCCTTAAACTCAGCGTACAGGATTTTGATGATCTCTGCTGAGCTAAGAATGTGATCTAAGATCTGAGATTCTGTGTATGTATTCAACTTCATAGTCGAGCGCAGCTGCTCCAGACGGGCAAAAGCGTTCGGATCGCGATCACGAAGTGACTTACTGACGATAGCAAACGATTCGGGCAGGCGGTGCATAAAGTGAAAGGTAAACTTCCAAGCCGCGTAAGCGTAGGCAATTTGCTGTGGGGTCAAAAGACCATCTGTGAGCATGGGCGTCAGCGAAGTGCGAGGCAGAGTAAAGTGCATCGAGGCATCGTTAACGACAGCATCAAGACGGTCTTCAAATGATCCTTTTCCAGCAGTAGGATTGTCGAGCATTTGCAAGTAAAAACAGTAAATGACAATACCATTTGCAAAGAACTCGGCATATTTGCGTTGCGAAAAGAGGCCATGCTGACGGTAGACATCGGCAATGCTAGAGAAGTACGAATGCGTTGCGCCACTGCGATGTGCGATAGCAACACGAGCCATTTTCAAACCGCCTGACTCAGTCCATACTTCAGTGTGAAAGGCAGGTGTCATCTGGTTCATAGCTTTGATGATGCATTCTTGATAAACTTCACGAAGACGCGGACCCGATCGTTTAAGAAAGACTTTGTCGGCTACTTTAGAAATATCTGTTTCTTCCTCACTTACGTTTGAGTCGATGTAGTCGGGCTCCTGAAGGAAGTACATGCGTACATGATATGGTACAGATTGAGGATCCAGCACGCCATTTGAGCGATAGCACTGCATGCGGTAAGTGCGCTTCTTGCTATATTCGGCTTTTTCCAGGTACTGATACCCGACTTTTACACCATCGCCAATCACGCCACTCGAGCCACTGAGAAAATGCTTCTCAAGATATCGCTCTAATAGCTCAGTTTCCGTAATGCCAGCTTCGTAACGGGCGGCACGACGACTAGGCTGGTCAGCACTACCCACGACGTTGCTTAGTACAGCGAAAAAAGCGTCCTTTTCTCCTTCTTGCTCAAGCTTGACGTCAGGGCGATTTGATGCTTTGGACATGAGCTTGGCAGCAATCAAACTTTGAATATGGCGCGCAATTTCTGCTGGAGACTGGCCCGAAAAATAAAAGTCGTGAATACCTAACGGTCCATAAAACCACTCGACCTCGCTCGTCACTGCATCGTCGTTGAAGACTTTGGTAGAGCGAATAAGTGACTTGACCTCTTCCATTTGACTAGAAATATCAATTGACCGTGCAACACCAAGATCCATGGAGCGACTGTGGCGAATTTGAGCGCGCGGAGACGCTACCTTGGAGCTCATGCTTGTGGAAGACTTGCTGTTAATACCGCGAAGCACGCAAAAAGTCGAATGATAGTTTGAATCTCTCAGGTTGCAATATACCGGTATTCGAATTCTTCAACGGCAACCGCGTCGACAGCGTCGACAGTGCCGCTTCAGGACTGCTTTAATAGAGTACATTAGTTGTAACACACTTGTGCTAAGTATGTCTTTACAACCCTGACTGTCACATGCGATTTGAAGTTTAATTTCACCCAGTAATAAAATGAAATAAAAAATGCAGATCACCAAATTAGTGACCACCTGGTGAGTAGGTTGACAACTAGCGGTAAGAACGATTAAACTTTCATTTAAAATTTGAAAAGATAATACAAATACAGTAACTATTTAACTTTTACTCTATACGTGGCTGTTGACGTAATCAAACAAATGAGCACATATATTCAATTCAATGTGTCAAACTAAAACAGACAATCATCATTAACTATATAAGCACACCTCGTCCTGCTAGATTAAAAAATTGAATGAAAGCAAAATTAAGGCTTACATTCTTAAAATTTGCTCAGTTGATCTCCTTTTGTAATAGTTCGCCTCATCTTGCCTAAATAAACCCTACAAACTTGTTGTTAAAAACAGATAAGGCTCGCACCGAGACTTTTGACGTCCAGGAAAGTGGTGGACGTCGCATTGAAATCAAATTTAGCTTCCGTGCCGCGAGAAAGGCTGAATATTATACTGAAAGTGGATGCTGTTTTATGCGCGCGATAGGAGACGGATTTCATCCATGGTGAGGAGTAAAGAAGAATATCTTAGCTGCTGATCAGCTCCGCCAACTCGTAGTTTGCCACCTGCGACAGTACAAAAAATCTTTGTCATGCCTTCTCCCCTTCGCTTCCTGCTCAGAAGTATAAGAGGTCGAGCTCCCACGCAAAGGGGCCCGATAGATTTGTCACTGGGAAACGTCGAGTCCCAGCAGTTGCAGAGCGGCCAACTAGAAAGGAATTACATGTATTCACAGTATGACGGGGTTCCACGTACCCTATATGTCGACAGTAAAGGTAATCCTAGGCCTCGCAGCGATACAAGGGTGGGTCTGTCGCGGGGTGACACGTGCCCTTGTAGGAAAGGAGGGTCGCACAAGATTGTGCGATTGGTGTATTTCACAGTTAGTGTAATGACACTGTGGTGTGGCTACACCCACAATTATTCTTCTTTAACATACAGAGCAAACAAGTCATTGATAGTAGCTCCTATACCAGCACTAATGACAATTATGACCAATCCGACTTTTGCGCATAGATGTCTTAATTGAGAGGGTTGATGAAGCAATGGGTAAAGGTCTTGTTATCGATTCAGACTGTGGTGTGTACGCCGACTTATCTGGCGCCGATTAAGTGATCATATATTAAGCTGCCATTGAGCAGCGTAAGGTGATCAATTGTTCGCTCCAAGATGTCATCGGATTGAAGGTCCGATTGAATCAACTAGAGACATCGACCTTCTTGGTATCGGATCCTATATAAGGAGAGCACGCACGGTTCACCTCCGACGCGTTTTTCAGAATGGGCATCGGCGGAAACACAAAAGGCTATAAATAGTTGTCAATTGACCCTTTTTATTGAATGACTCTCAAAAGTGTTTCCCTGGCTTCTTGCAATGAATGTGGACTTGAGGGAATGTTTCTCACGCCTAGAGTTGGAAAAGCCTAAGAGTTTATCTATATCTTTGATTCTGACGTGTACACGCTTACTAGAGTTCGAAGTTTTTCAGCGAATAAACAAGTGCTTATCTGCAGCGGGGCTGCCGTAGCAAAACGCTTGAGGAAGCGTACTTTAGGTCACCGACCTCTCGTTCTTTACACGAACCAAGTACTAGTACAGCGGATCGCAATCCGCTTACTCCAAGAGTAATAACTGCCTTCACAAGGCAAATTGACTCTTCGATTTAAATTTCCAGACTGATTTTGATTTACTTTTATCCTGATTTTAAATGTCAAGATTATCCTAAATATACTAAATATTAATAGCAAAATCTAAATATGCATAACTACTGCTACCTAGACGCATACCGTATTCTTGTTTGGGTGCAGTAACACCATGCACATCCCGTGTGACACACACCCCTGTTACCAAGGTACGTGTAAACCCGTTACACCCTCCCATTTAATATTAAAAACATTTACAGTTCCAATCTACTATTGCCTCGACGAGGCTCGCGTGTCCGTTAGACACTGCAATACAATTTTTTGGAACAAACAACTTCCTTGCTCAATGAGCCATGTGTCAATGACACCAAAATCACCAAGTCTCGCTGGTTTTGACGGCAAGCATGGGCAGAGCACAACTTCATCTCCCGCACTCGGTGCAACGTCGGACAGTGCGTCCGCAGCACCGAGGGGTGTATATCCGAGGCTCGATGGGCACAAACGTCGCACTCCGCGCACACTTTCAGTGCCGGATGGCCTTGTTGAGGCCATGGTCGACTATGGATCTGACATTCCTTTTCCCGCATGGGATGACGAGGAAGGTGAGCTGCGCCAGCGGTGCGATACGAGCCCTGCTCGTGCCATGCGGACCCCATCCGATGTCCGTTCCCTGACTTCTCGTCAACTGAGAGACGTGGTGTGATCACCAATGACCTCGACCTGGAACAGAGGCAAAAGCTTGAAGCTGCTCATAAGGCGGCTCTAAAGCGCGCTCATCCACGGCCGGTCATTGACCCTCGTATAGAGTATGGCTTCCGCCAAACGGATCCCGCTGTGGAAGAAAAGGACGCGGTATCTCGATCGTTACGCGTCCACATAATCGGGCCCCCGGCCAGAACGGATGATGAACTTGCCACACGGTAAGCTCTTCGAGCTCGTTTTTCAGTCCCAAAGAAATTCCGTTAGACATTTATTGCACTCGTCTAAGTGCTTAATGAGGTGGTTCTCGTGTATCCGCAATGCGGACGATATCTGTAATACTCGCTCCAGACGAAACGAAGCGCTCTTTGAGCAATGGGTGCAACGGCACCGGAAAGTTTTCTCACTGCATTATCTGCAGTTGAGCTACAAGGAAGTGGACGTGCGTACCTCCGCTTTGAGTTTGCCAGACTCAAGGCACGCCGTCGACTTCCTTCGGATTGTCACCCTGCGATGTATGAATTAACAACCCCTAATGCTCCCGCGAGCTCTGTGGCGTCGACCGCAAGGGCTCAGGCCACTTCTTGAGCTCAGCTGATAGCCCTTTTACTTCCTTGGCTATTGCCGGGAAGCGCGGGGCGTCCTGATCGTTTCGATCAAAAGCGTCCACGGCGACTGGGCAATCCTGCCGAAGTGACGCCTCAAACTTCCACGAATTTTCGAAGTCGGGATATCCCCGCCACTTCACGAGATATTGGGCTGACCCTGATGACGACGCCGTCTTACTTAACGTTCCACGTGATAGTGGACCTCACCGTTCTCTAATAGAAGAGTCGGTGGCGGGCGGTGACGAACGGGTCGACCGCCGTCCGGTGACTCGTGATGCTATTCGAGCCCTTGAGGACGAGGTCAGTCGTGATCGGAGCTCCGCTGAGCATCATGCTGAAATAGCATATTGCTGTGCGGACGATCTTGACGATTGAATGCACGTCGTGCACCGGCTGCCTCGCGCAGAGGAGCACCGCGCTCTGTCGGAGGGACACCTAGCCGTGTAACAGGCATCGCTGCATGCGACGTTGGAGCGCTTGGCGCCATTAGAAATGGATGTTGTTGCACTCCGTGCTCAGAACCAGTTGCTGGTTCAGCTTCTGGGTGGCCGCGGGCCCGTGGACTCCGCTCCGGCGCCAAAATTTTCGCGTTCACTTGCGCCGGATCCCGGTACGGCTTAAGCAAGCCCACGTAAAACACCGGG
>NW_020188969.1:370560-372369 GCF_900000015.1 Plasmopara halstedii
ATGCTCGTTACGGGGGTTGTGTACATACATCTGACACTTCGGCGTCATTTTGCAGATACAATATTTGACAATTGTACGAAATTTACCTTGGACTTTGTGCATTGAAAAAATCATAGTAACAGTACTACTGAAGATAATGGAGTCCGTGATAGAAGTGTGTAGTCTTAGTCCAGATAGAACTGATCCTACATTTAAAAAAGCAAAATTAGTACTAAGTTACTATTGGTTGCGGGGCGTACAAACTCAACGTTAGTGCGCTGTAGACGCAGGATTTTCGAGTTAAAAGTTCTACTGTGCAACATTCCTGTCTTAGTATAAGCATAAGCGTTGCCTAAAAATATTCATCATAAAAACAATACATCTCTACATTATGCTGGCAAAAGATTTATTTTTCGGCCAAATACACCTCACGTATAGAGGAGATGCATGCACTGTAGTGGCATGATGCAGTGAGTCCTTTGTCTTGCTCATACTCTAGATGCGAGCAACACTGCTAAATATGTTCAGCATTGCCGTAGCTAAAGTTGGCCACAGTAGGTAAGAATACTGTGCAGTTTACATCGAATTGCTGTTCTGCCAGCTCTTCCTGTCGTACTGACAGCAGGAGTTGAATTCGCTTTGTCACGTTTGGAAAGTCAAGGCGATGGAACGCTATCTGGTAATCACCTTAACTATTACGGTGTAGACGAGTGTTCTGCAGCAATTTCGGATGCAACCAGAAGCTAGAAGCAACAACCTGCTTTTAATGGACTCCAACGCGAGGTCGAAGTATTGTCACCTCCTACCATTGTTGGTCATACGGATCCTTCCGGTCAAATTAGAGGCTATGCATTGGAAATGGACATGTTCCGTGCCACTGGCTATTCGATTGAATCAGAGACATCAGAGAAATCGACGAACTTTTGGCAATTTGCAGCACTCGTGGTCTCTCCAATTGGTAAACGCTTTGGAATAGTCGCGCGCTTTCCATTTGACGCAACACGTCAGCGATCTCTGGTAGTGGTAGAAGATGTTGACAATGGCAATCGATATGCTTACGTCATAGGGCTCACCTGAGGCAATCCACAAGATATGTACACCCGATACACTTCCAAATAAGATATAGCACGTGCACGTTCGTATGCACACCAAGGTCTCTATGTCGTGGCGCTTGCGACTAAGGTACTTTCTTGTCCAAAGATCAACTCGTGGCTCGAGATGATGTTGAAAACTCGGTAGCTTTTGTAAATTAAGTGAAAGCTGAAGCTCCATACGCTGTTGGAGCACTGGAGGAAGCTGGTGTTGACGTACGCATCATTACTGGGGACGATGTGCTCACAGAGATTCACGTTGTGCGCAAAACCAATATGGGCATGCACTCGTCTGTTCTTCTGAGTGATGCGCACACACAACAGGACAGAATGGTTGTAGTTTACGCAGATGTTGATGAGTTGGCTCAAAGCACTCGAGACAACGCGACTCAAAACATTTCAAGCGAAACTTGGAACACTGTCGATAGACACTTGTTTCTCTCTCTTGCTGAAGGTTGTTTACTCGCTCTGACTGGTGCTGCAATTGAGCATTTTGGTCGAAAATGAATCTAAAGAAAACGTATCAGTAAATCCGTCAACGAAATCTTGGTCGAATTTTGCTTATGAGCTCGTGGGTAGAACCAAAGTGTTTGCACGTGTGCGATCAGATCAAAAGACTTGGATCATCGAGACATTAATGACTCGACACGGCGCTTGTGTCGCTATGTGTGGAGATGGAGAAAACGACTGTGGTGCCCTCAAAGCTGCTCATGTTGGACTAGCGTTGTCAACAGACGAC
>NW_020188969.1:372379-373307 GCF_900000015.1 Plasmopara halstedii
CGAGAAAGGAACAAAATTCTAGAACTATAGTGCTCACAGATCTTATCCTAGGAGATTTGTTACTGCAATTAGGTAAGCCAAGACTAAATATATTTTGTTTACTGAGAAATCGTTTGTATTCAAAGCAAAGTCATTCAGAGCTTTGTGATATCTGCTAAATGTCAACGGTTTCTACAGCGAGGCTGCCGTAGCTTTGCGCTTTAGGAAGCGTCTTTAGGTCATCGACCTCTCGTTCTTTACAAGAACCAAGTAAGAGTGCAGCGGATCGCAATCCGCTGCCTCCAAGAGCACTTAAAACCTTAACCAAGGTAAAGAGACTCTTCCATTCAAAATTGAAACTGGTTTTCAGTTACTAAGTTAAATCTAAATACATGCATAACTACTGGCTACCTAGCCCCGTGCTTTACTTTATTCTTGTTTCGGTGTGTGGTCCCTTCATGCACATCTCGTGCGACACACACACCCTGTTATTAGGGTTCATGTAAGCCCGTTACAACCTCCCCCATTAAGATTGAGAACATTTACAGTTTCAATCAATTATTGCCTCAATGAGGCTCGGGTGTCCGTTAGACATTGCAACTCCATTTGTTAGAACAAATAAATTCCTTGCTCAATGAGATCTGTGTTAATTTCACCAAAATCTTCCAGCTCGCCGGTTCTGACGGCGAGCATGGGCAGAGCCCAACTTCATCTCCCACACTTGGTGCAACGTCGGACAGTGCGTCCGCAGCACCGAGGGGTGTATATCCTAGGCTCGATGAGCACAAAAGTCGCACTCGCGCACGCTTTCAGTGCCGAGTGGCTTCGTTGAGGATGTGGTCGACTATGAGTTTGACACTCCTTTTTTCCGCATGGGATGACGAAGATGATGAGCTGCGCCAGCGGCGCGATACGAGCCCTGCTCGTGTCTTGCGGACCCCATGTCCGT
>NW_020188969.1:373317-375492 GCF_900000015.1 Plasmopara halstedii
ATATGGCTAAAGTTGCGGCATTTTTTTATTCTCCCTTTTTTTTTGAAAAGGGCTCCCTAACATGGAGTGGACTTGTGAAGGGTGTAATAGACAAATGAAGCAACATTCTAAGCGCTTTAGATAATAGCACAGCAGAATCAAACGATTCTCATTAATGGAAATTTATTAGGCGTGGTAAGAATAAGAATAGACTGGGATGCACTTTAAGATGAAGTGCAAATATCCATTATGACTAAAATAGTATACTTGTATAAACATTAGAAGCTTTAATATGTATGTTTCTTACTCGTTAATACATTTATTAAGGCTCAGAAGGCGGCCATTTAAAAATAGTCGAGAAGAAAATTCACTTCGACCACTCTGTCGGATAGGCTTGTTAACGGGGTCATCACGCACACAGTGAAGGTTCTAGCTATGGTACAGAGAACTGATTCGCCGGCTGTCTTTAAATTGCCGAGTTGAATGCATCTCAAGCAACTTCCCACACTTGATCAACTCAAGCGTTTCTTGTTTAAGAAAAGTGATTTCAGTATGATTCCAGTACTATACCTTTTTATAGCGACTTGTATGATCAAAACTTTACGCATCGCGTGAAGATAGCAGCCCACGAACCTCTCCAATTCAAATTACCATCACACATCAGGTATCAATCTTTATCATTCATTATTGTAACGGGGTTACACATAACCTGGTAACAGGGGTGTGTGTCACACGAGATGTGCATGGTGTGACTACACCTAAACAAGAATACGATATGTAGCTAGGTATCCAGTAGTTATGCATGTATTTAGATTTTACTAAATATGTATATAGTATATTTAGGAAAATCTCACATTAGGAGAAAAAGTAAATAAAAAACAGTTTTAAATTTAAATCGAAGAGTCAATTAGCCTTGGGAAGGCAATAATTACTCTTGGAGTAAGCGGATTGCGATCCGCTAACTCATACTTGGTTCTTGTAAAAAGCGAAAGGTCGTCTAAAGTACGCTTCCTCAAGCGCTAAGCTACGGCAGCCCTGCTGCACTTGGTAGCACTTGTAGTCAATCTACACTTAAGTCGTTTCGACTGAACCTCTGTGAGGATGGAGGAATTTTCCTCTTTGCCCCAGGGCATCCAGGACGGGATTAATAAGCTGATGTCCTTGCTTGGCCCTGAAAGCGTGCAACACCTTGTAGCACAAGGCCCCGAGGCAATCGGTGCACGTCCAGAGGCGTTCTCAAGTTACGAAAACGCGCTGCTAGAGCACTTGTACCAGAAGATGTTTGCATCGTTTGCATCCATGACGCCACCGTCAGTGACGGATGACTTCCTCCGACCTAAGCCGCTCATGGTGCGCGTTAAGGTCTTCGAGGGGGAGGATGGAGAAAATCTCCTATTCTGGGCGAGAGAGACCGAGTTGGCCATCGCATCCGCCATGCTCCAGACCGAGCAACAGCGCGTGGCGCTAGCCATCTCCAAACTCGGTGGTCGAGCGCGGAAATGGGCACTGACGTGCGGCACTTCGGTCGAAGCTGCGTTTCCCTCCTGGGAGGAGCTGAAAATGCAGCTTTCACGAGTGTTCTAGCCGCCTAATCACGCATATCGCGTACGATCGCGCTTCCTTGTTGCCCTGTCGGACTCTCATTGTCGGGATGGCAGCAGATCCCCCCCAAAGGCGGTCACAGTCACCGTCTTTATGAAAGGCCTTCGCACTGGCGTGGCCACAATGGAAGTCTTCCGTGTGCATCCGTCCTTGTTTGAAAAATATGTGGCATTGAATGCCGAATTCAATCTCAAGTCGGTACGATTTGGCTGGAATGCACACTCCAACAGCTCGTCGAGCTGGCCTATGCCTATGGATCTCAGCTATGCTGAGGACGAGGGAGCAGAGCTCCGAGCTGCCGAGCAGCCTGCACACATTCGACGGTGTTTTGTCTGTGGAGACATCCGTCACCTTCGGAGCAGTTGCCCCCTGTGCAAAGCGCTTCAAGGTTCTTCGAACCATCGCCCCAACGCCTACCAGTCTGGTTCGTCGCGGGGGAACGGCACCACTCAGTAGGCGCGGGGCGACCTACTGGGGAAGAACTAAGTTTTGTTGAGCCTCAGGGAGGCATAGGTCAACAGGGCCTAGCCCCTAAAAGCTCCGTGCTCTTGAACACGGAACGTGTGTGCAAGCCGGGCTTGCTGGTCGTGAAGG
>NW_020188969.1:375502-375586 GCF_900000015.1 Plasmopara halstedii
GGCAAACTTAATTTGCTGATTCTGAGTTAACTACTAATGTTTAAGCTCCATCAAAGCTGTTCTGAGGGACTATCTCTTTAATGC
>NW_020188969.1:379530-380104 GCF_900000015.1 Plasmopara halstedii
TCACCGCGTGTGGAAGCATAAGACATGGCTTAAGCAAACCGCTTATAATGACAACAAGTGTTCAAACCAATGCCGTTACATACGCTGACGTGTAAACAAGTAGCCTTGTAGTGCAATCCCACAGTGGTAGACGAAGACAAACTATCATTACACTGACCAGAACTGTGATACCCATTAACCGCGTTTAAGGGATTTACTACGTGCTTACAAATGATAGAGTTTGCTAGACACCGCGTATCGAAACATAAGCAATGGCTAAATCAAACCGTTTCTAAAGACAACAAGTGTTCAATACAATACCGTTACATACCCTGCGTGACAAGTGAAGAGCAGACTGACGAGTAAACGAACCTCCTTGTAGTGAACTTCTACAGTGGTGGACGAAGACAAACTGTCACCACACTGACAAGAACTGTGATACGCATTAACCGCTTAAATGGAATTGACTACGTGCTTACGTTTGATAGAGTTAGCTAGACACCGCGTGTGGAAGCATAAGACATGGCTTAAGCAAATCGTTTATAATGACAACAATTATCCAATACAATGCCGTTACATACGCTGCGTGACAGGT
>NW_020188969.1:387355-387735 GCF_900000015.1 Plasmopara halstedii
CACATGGATTCAGCGCCCCCATCGGATTTCAGGCTAACAGGAAAGCGGAAGAAGCGATCAGCTACAAGAGATGCAAACCGCATGTCACAAAGCCATCGCCATCAGTATCAAACGGCTAGTTTGGAAGAAACAAGTGCACCCGAAGATCTCTACGAACGGCGTACTAGATATCGACCTGAGCAAAAGGAAGAGCGCGTTTCAACGGAAGAAGAAGAGAAAGACGCGCAGGTGCACAGCGACAGTGATTCTACACCTGCGTTTTGGCGTGTAAGTGCTAATGCGGTGGAAGCTTGTGACTTGTCCGTTCCAAGATGCGATCAAAGGCTCTGATCAAATCCACTGGCGCAAGGCCATTAATGCAGAGCTTGACTCGATGCAAC
>NW_020188969.1:388258-388429 GCF_900000015.1 Plasmopara halstedii
ATCGGCGTCCGAGTGGAGCCAGATCGGCTGTCGGAGACCGTATGCTGCACGCTCGTCCTGTGAAAGGTCATGTCACGTAATGTCCCAGCGCGTCTTGTACCACCCGATCCAAGTCGCTCGCCACCACGCCGACGTCAGGCTCCACTTGAGCAAGTCGCCGTGTCGGAGCGG
>NW_020188969.1:390460-390558 GCF_900000015.1 Plasmopara halstedii
ACGGATCTCCTCCTGCTGAACTGTTGGGATCTTCCATTTGGGATCCCCAGTGCTCCAAGAAGCAAAGCGAGATCGTTTGAGGATTCGTCGAGACACTT
>NW_020188969.1:390568-390699 GCF_900000015.1 Plasmopara halstedii
AAGAGCAATGCAGACAGCAGATCGCCTTGCTTCACGCCTCGCGTCGGATGCAGTGCGGACAGGGAGTTCCGGATGATCAGAAGATGCGCTTGTGGACTCGTGTACAACAGCTTGATCCATCGGATAAACGC
>NW_020188969.1:390709-391414 GCF_900000015.1 Plasmopara halstedii
CCCCGAGCTGTACAATTGGACGTGCACCTATGTGTGCACGTGTGAGATATGTCAAAGGGTGAAACCCTCTTTAAATGCGGCTGCGCCGCTGGCCAGCTTACCGGTACCCACTGGGTGCTGGCAGTCCATGAGTTTGATCTTGTTTGAAAAATCGCTTGATGTGCTACCAGGTGTAAGAAGGTCACTCACTGTTCACAAACAGTTCCCCACACGCAACACACGCTTGTGCGACGAGGAATCGATTCCCGGCTCTGGAGGGAGAAGGACAGTCCCGACTTGGAGGGGAAAGAACGACTTAATACCTTAAAGATAAATTTGCGACTGAATAAAAATGAGTTATGGTTCCTAGCTACATGCAAAACACTCCATGGGGCTCCTAAAGGTTTAAACTAATAAAACATGCAAAACACTCCATGGGGCTCCTAAAGGCTTATTGGGCTCCCGATTTTTAAATCACTGGTGTACTGAGGTTGAACCTCATATTCAACTACTAAAAGAGATTGGGTGTACGGAGCTTGATCTTCGAAGCTTGAGCTTCAACTTTCGTGGAAGGTATCCAGTTAAAGGGAATAAGTACTTTGAAGTTTCTGTTTGGAATATCTTATGCACATATGGCTGCTCATTTATATTTACCCTGATTTTCTAGAATTTGAGGAGAATTTGACCTGATATGTTAGATAAGGTTGTGTTCTCACAGTATGGAGA
>NW_020188969.1:391493-392268 GCF_900000015.1 Plasmopara halstedii
AAATTTCCAAGTTGGTAGACACCAACGGTGCATTGGACAGGAGTCCCGAGCGTGGCTCGCGGGCTAGTCGTGGAGTGGCACGTAACCCACTGAGCGCTGCTCAAGTTTCGGAGTAATCGCTGCATGTCATGCGTGACATGGTCGGACAGATTCCGAGGCATCTTGGACATGGCCCTTCAGATGCGCGTGGAGTGGCACGGTATACACTGGATGAAGACTGCGGGGTTAGCAATTCTTCGTCGGATGTTGTAGATAACATCGGAGCTCGAAAGGAGAAGAAAGTGAGAGTGGCAGACGCGGAGTGCGTGCTCACCCTGGTCTCAGCGAGACATAGAGCCTCTGTACAGAGGCGACGACGACGCCGTTTGCGGGCTGCAAGATGCCGGGCGTCGACCCTGATCCAGGGTGTGTCTGCCGTAGTCGACGGTACACAGTGATACACCCTCGTCAACGGTATGACGGGGGAGGAAGATGGCGACGTCCGCTTCGAGGCCATGCCTGCAGTAGATGTTCTTTTTGAGCTGGACGAGATTTCCCTTGAAGAGTTCGGCAGTGCCTTGAAGGCAGGCGGATTGGCCGAAGTGGTCATTGTACGACTGGATGAGAGATAAACTCGTCATCGCTTCTAAATAAAGCTGTCTTGGAGGACATCAAGAGAGTGTTGAGCGCACGGAGTAATCGTTGACCCTACGGAATTCCTTGGATCCGTACAATCCGTTGGTAAAGGAATTTCAAGACGTCGTCTCCAAAGACCCGCCTTCGGTCTTACCTCCGG
>NW_020188969.1:392278-395286 GCF_900000015.1 Plasmopara halstedii
CACTTTGCTCAGGAAAAGCTAGGCTAAGGTCACCGACCTTACGTTCTTTCCACGAACCAGTACGAGTGCAGCGGACCGCAATTCGCTACCTCCAAGTACTGAATGCCTTAACTAAGGTAAACAAACACTTTTTCTCAAAATTGAAACTGTATTTAATGGTTTTAGCCATCAATATCTAAAACCCTAGGTTTCTCTAATTAATATAGTAAAAGCTAATTAATACAGCAATACCTAATTAGTATAGTATAACTTAAAATAATAGAGGAATATGCAGTTCTACTGGCAGCCCTACCACATGGTGGCTTCTTGTTACGGTAAAGCCACACCGCTGTGTGAATACAACAACTTGTAAAATCCACACCTATGTACGGTCACACATCTTGTGCGATCCGCTCTTATATACAAGGGTACGTGTAACCCGTTAGACTTTCCCCACTAAAATTGTGAATATCCTCAATTCACGGTCGCTTGTGACGAGGCTCGCATATCTGAGACACCTTCACGTTCTTTTATGAACGACTTTGGACATTCTCCGCTCTATGAGCCCTGTGTCTACGACGCGCAAAGCACCCAGCTTAGCTGGTGCCGAGGGCTCCCGCGGGCAAAGCTCTTCTTCTTCAGCACAGGGTGTATCTTTGGACAGTACTTCCGTGGCTTCACGGTAAGCACATCCGAAACCCTTGGAAATCGAGCACAACACATCGCACCCGCCCCGGGCGACGGATTTCCTCGTCGAGATGTTGGAGGGAGTTGACTGCGAGCCGGATACTCCTTTCCCAGCATGGGAAGACGAGGAGGATGTTGTGCGCCAACGGGGCGACGTGAGCCCAGCTCAAACCTTGCCGATACCTTGTCCGTTTCCCGACCTCTCGGCTTCCGGGGAAAGTGGTACTATTACCAATCGCTTTGACGAATCACAGGAACAGCAATTGGAGGCTGCTCACAGGGCAGCTTTCCTACGCTCGCATTTGCGTTCGGTCTTAGACCCTCGTGTGGAAAACGGCTTCCACCCGGCGGATCCCGCTACTGAAGCGAGCGACGCGATAGCTCGATTGTTAGGTGTCAACGTAGTCGGGCCCTCGGCCTGAGCTTGATCAGCGGAAGCTCTGCAAGCTCGCTTTTTGGTACCACAAAAAGATCCCAATGAAATGATACCGCGCTCGATCCGTGCTCAAAAGGGATGCGCTCCTGTACCCGCAATGCGGACCATCTCTGTGGTGATCGCCCCTGGCAAAACCGCTTCAGATGATGACGAGCTCTTTGAGCGATGGGTGCGGCGGCACCAAAAAATTTTGTTGCTACCTTACAGCGAAACCACAGGGAAGTGGACGTGCGCGTAGAGCGCCATCTTAGATTTGAGTTTGACAAACTCAAGGTGCAACGCCGACTTCCTGCGTATTGTCGCCCTGCGACATATGGAGCAATAAATAAGGCTCCCGTGAGCTCTGTGGTTTCTCACACGGGTAAGTAGCAGCTCAGGGCCAAAGCTTGAGCTTAGCTCATGGCCCTCCGATTTCCCGGACTACTGTTGAGAAGCGAGGTGCGCACGACGACATGAAGCGTTATGGTCCTTCTGATCATAAGCGCTCACGACGTCTGGGTAGTCTTACCGAAATGGCACTTCAAACTCCCACGAGTTCTCGAAGTAGGAGTATTTCCGCCACTTCACAAGATATAACGTTAAACTTCGTCGTCGACGTCACTCACAAGGCGTTCTACGTGGTGGTGGACGCCACCATTTTAATCGAGAAAAGTCGAATACGGGCGATGACGACTTGGTCGATCACCGCCCGGTGACTCTCGATGCTCTTTAAGCGTCGGAGAACAAGGTCCATCGTCATCGGCACTCTACCGAGCATATCTGGGAGGTCGCCTACTGCTGTGCGGAAGACCTCGAGAGCCTGGAGCACTTTGTCCACAGACTGCCTCACGATGAGGGATATCGAGCTTTGTCGGAGCGGCTCCTAGTCGTCGAGCAGGCGAATACGTCACTTCGAGCGACGGTGAAGCGCCTTACGCCCTTGGAAACGTAAAGTGTTGCACTCCGTGCTTCGAACCAGTTGGTTCAACGTCTGGGTGGCCTAGCCTCTTTGGGCGACGCCCCGGCGCCAACGCTTCTGCATTCACTTGCACCAGATCCCGGGATGGCTTAAGCAAGCCCACATAAATCACCGGGTGGGTGCGCATCCTTGTTGGAAGGCTCAGCGTATACACAAGGCCTCGCTAGACCACGACCTTAGAAGGTCCAATAAACCGCGGGCGGAGCTTTGTCTCAAAGACAGCAGAGACTCCGTGTGTCGGAAGGCTTTCAGCATGAACCAGGTCTCTGACCTCACTATTTTCTATAAATATTCTTCTTCTCCCGTCTGCATAATCCTCCAGCATGTCTTGGCTTTCAGCCACCGCATCGCGAATGTGTCGTTAAACACCCAGTTTGGTAGACAAGAAGTCTTCGACTTCTTTACACACAGTGATGGGGCTGACATCAGCTAGCCGTTCGGCTATTCCCCCCCATAAAGCCCTGAGCCTTAGGATGGCAGCGTCAACGGGACACGAGGATTTATAAGCCCGTTTACGAAGAACAGCGGATAGCTGGTGGATGGATGCACTGCATTGTTCAGAGCAAATTCTACTGTGGCAACATGGCGCTCCAGCGCCTCGGCGTCTCAGCGCAGACGCCACGAGGAACGTCTTTGATGACGCGATCCACCCTTTCGGTTCAACCATCGGTCTGCGGATGATCCGCTATCGACATATCCAACTTGGTGCCTAGCGCCTTGAAGATAGTCGCCCAAAATTTTCCCGTGAAACGAGGGTCTCTATCAGAGACAATCGACTCTGGGAATCCGTGTTGTCGATAAACACGATCCACGAACAGCGTTGCTGTACCGACTGCGTCGATGGTGTCTGGCACCACCGCCAAATAAGCCATCTTGCTCAACCGGTCGGCGAATACCACGAGCCCGTGTTGCCCGCCGAATATTACGGCAGGCCAAGCACAAAGTCCA
>NW_020188969.1:395296-395719 GCF_900000015.1 Plasmopara halstedii
AACTCATGGTCTGTCAGCATCCAGTGGGTACCGGTAAGCTGGACAGCGGCGCAGCCGCATTTTGAGTGGGTCATATCCGTTGACACGTCTCACACGTGCGCACATAGATGCTTTTCCATATGTATAACTTGGGCCACCAATAGTGGTGACTCATATAGTTGTACGTTTTCTCACGACCGAGATGACCACCGAGTGGCGTGTCGTTAGCCTCATAGAAGCTGCGGTATTTTAAATCCTCATCATGAGGAACTACGATTCGTGTTGTATCCGTTGAATCGGTGCTATGATATAGCAAACCGTTTTTCAATGAATATCGGTGCAATCGTGCACGCAATTTTGATGACAATTTCCTGTCCGAGTTTCCATTTAGAGCCCGTAGCAACGCTACACACATCCCATCACCCGCATACGCGGTGCGGATCA
>NW_020188969.1:395729-404269 GCF_900000015.1 Plasmopara halstedii
GTGGTCACTGTCGAAGCATCGAATACTTTAAACCAGGTTCATAATCGATTTCGTGTAGAACTCCACGTCTGGGTGGAAATCCAGAGGGCAGGATCGCACTATGGACGTCATCCTTATATTCCAACAAGTGAATCAGGATCGGTTGGATTCTTTAAAATGGCCGATCCTCCGCGTGATTTCACACGCTGTCGGTGTTCTTCGAGAGCCGGACCATCCATAACTGATGATGAGCGAAGTTCCGCTGAGTTGACCTTTGACCGTAGCAACACGACCTCGGCAATATCATCAAACTTGAGGTCGTGTGGGAAGTCATCGTAAGTGACTACCTCGAGATGCATCAGCTCATCTTTCGTCGGCAACGGTGCCAAAAGAACATCTATTCGTGTTATCTCACACCCAGTCGTTGCATCCACAATACGTAGACCAGCATATTGCATGCTATATTTTCATCACGGGGAGAAGTACGCTCAATTAAATCATCCGCGGACTCAAATGCATCCTAAGCGAAAGTATCAACACCGCGAAAAAAAATCTTCACATGTGTGTGCTCAACCACAAAATAAGTGGGAGCATCAGCATTGTGGCTAGTCGTGCTGTAACGGGGTTACACATACGCTGGTAACAGGGGTGAGTGTCACACCAGATGGGCATGGTGTGACCACACCCAAACAAGAATACTGTACGGGGCTTGATAGCCAGTAGTAATACATGTATTTAGATTTTACTATACAGATTTAGCAAAATCTCTGCATTTAAAATTAGGCGGCTTTGCCGCAGATAAAAATAAATAAAGTCAGTTTCTGATTTAAAGGAAAGCGTTAATTTTTTGGTTAAGGTTGTAATTACTCTTGAAGTAAGCGGATTGCGATCCGCAAAACTCGTAATTGCTCTAAGTATAGAACGAAAGGTCGGTGACCTAATTTACGCTTCCTCTAAGCGCAAAGCTACGGCAGCCCCGCTGCATGTACCATCTGACTCACAATCCGTCTTAACCACTGTTTTAGTGTGAGTATTGACACACCCAACCCAGGTCGATTCGTTCGACTTTCGATTACTCGCATGTCTACAGAATGTTTATGTCTTAAAGGGGGCAACAATTGGTATTTCCCTCATTATTTCTTTCCGTTAGGCAAATCACCATGCTCACCAACGATTCATTCGTGACCAAATCGCCAGTTCCAGGCATTACTTGATCTATCGACACACTTCTTGAGTGACCCCCGTGGCCACTCCATACGACTCCGTATCTTCCCTAACCTGATATTGGCTTATGGCTGTATGGCGCGAAAAAAGGAAAATTTCAGCGCCGCGCATGGGTCATCCATCATCCATCGTCATTAATGAAGGCGACAGTGACACACACAGTTACCGGTTATGCTTGATAAAAAAATGACAATCTATATGAGAGTGGGTATGTCTTAACGACTAGTGGGCTTCCAAAACAGATTTTTAATTGTCACACTCTTATCTTACCTCTCGGTATGTCCTTAGGGAATAAGACCTTATCATAACGAAAACTCTGTAGATAGTTCGTGTGGAAAGTATTGTCTCTTGTGTCTGTAATCAGTTACTGCGCCGCGTTTTAGTCGGATCCTGTCCTGGTATCAAGAAATATATATTGCTAACGAGTCTCAAATTTGCGAAAAGTAAATTTCTCGGTCAAATATGTTTGTGTAGTGTTTCAGATAATACGTACTCCAATGCAACAGAAAACTTTTACAGGTCATAGACGTGAGCAAATGTATGTATATACGTGCTTCTTACCACTTCAGCGATTTCAATAATATCTTCTAGTTACAATTGAAAGTACGACAAACGAAAGCAAGCGAGGGATTTTTTGTCTTATCATTTTCACCATCCGCATAAAACGTAACGTTTTCAATATCTTGCACTGCGCTACGTCGAGACACTGCCGCTGCAATTCGCGGCATGCATAGCAAATCTTATCGTATTATTCGACCATCGCGTCTAATTTTGCCTCCATCCGCGCCATTGCAGTTGCCAGCTTGTCGATATCAGCAGTGTGTTGACCTAATGTGTGAAACATTGCTCCCTGCTGTGTTGCTAGCTGTTGCTGGGTTTCTGTAGTACGACACAGTAGATCCATCAGCATCGTCTCCATCTTTGGACCTGCCGATACCTGCCCATCGCCGACATTAGCTGCGACAAGATCCTGTGACGCACTAGAGACAGGTTGAGCTACCACCTGATTTGCCACTCCAAATCCCGATTCTCGAAGGGGCTCAGTGGCGCGTTTGATACCATCTACTTGATGATCATCACTCTTCACAACCTCTACAGTCTCGCCATTATCAAGCGGTGCGGCCACAGCATTCTTTCGATCTTCTAGATTTTTCATCGCCACATTTGACAGTTTTTCCAGGGTCGCGATATCACATGTATTGCGTGGTTGTGTATCAAATACAAACACCGTACCTAGAAGGTGACCTGAAGGCGTGCATATTGGCGCGCCGGCATAGAAACGAATTTTGGCAGCGCCCGTTACCAGCGGGTTTTTAGAAAATCGCTTGTCTAAAAGAGTATCCATTACGACCATTGGCTCCTTAGACATGATTGCGTGCGCACAAAAAGACACCGAGCGCGGGACTTCATTCTGCGCCAATCCCACACTCGCCTTGAACCACTCACGATCTTCGTCAAGTAGACTAACTGCTGCAATAGGACTCTTTAAAGCGTTGCTAGCCAAATCACAGATAATATCAAACACATCTTCACTTGGCGTGTCCATTATATCGAAGCTACGCAAAACTTCGAGACGATCAGATTCAGCAGGAACAATCGGAGGCTTTGGCCATGGGTGATCCCAGCTCAAGTCGAGCGGGTAGTCGAATTCTGGTTGCTGAAAGTCTCGAGTGAAATGGGAGAGATCACCCTCTGAGTTGCCAGTGGGTGAATGAAAATTCTGCGCCTCCCAATGCTCCTCTCGCGGCGGTGGCGAGGAAGTTGTACCAGAAGTGGGGACCGGTGGCGCTTGCGGGTTCGCCTGGCCGTTGGCGTGCGAAAGGATGCAAGACATGCATACACGAACCAGGGAACGACCAATTACAGGTAGCTCGGCTTCCTTTTTCAGCGTGCAGTTCCCGCAAACTACCTCTCCGCACTACAGTGGTCATGACGACGCAATAAAGGAAGTGAGCAGATTAAGTCGAATACTTAATAGTACAATGCAAAAAATGTACCTTGCGACAATGGTGCTTTCGTCGAAAACGCGTAAAATTCCGCGTGCACACGTGGCATCTGTATCGCTCCGTGTCGAGCACCCAGTCGTCTTGGTGGCGCAGCTGGTCTATGGTCAGCACGTCGTTGCCACCGATTGTGCTGCTACCCTTAAGTCCTTTGCGTGACATGCTGCAATCTCGTTCTAACTTCTTCGAATCACGAAGAATAAAAGGACGAGGTATAGGCGGGGAACAGTAATTGTTTGGGGGGGGTTGTGTGCGCACAGGACCTGAAGGCTTATGTCGAAGAGCGTTGGGCGTTGTGCTTCTGTTGCGTAACGAACACTGTAGGTGAAGGGCGATTCGGCCTGACGGACAATAAGTATTGCTTAAGAGAAAAGAATCTCTTTCTCTTGCTCGCTGCCTTCTACTGCACGCGTGTATACGAGTCGAGTCGGCCGCCAAACTGAGGCGCGTTCTGGGCCTCTTTGTAGTGAGGGATAGCATACAAACTTTAAGTGCGCATCGTAACCCAGAGAAAAGCCAACTAGGCTCGTTTATCCCAACTTCGCCCCCTCGTCAGCTGTCGTGCGGTCGTAACGGCTGAAATTGAAGCTAACAATGAGTATTCTCGTATTTTTAACAGACTTTGGTGTTAGTGGTAGTAAAAATTGGGATATCTATGTTGCGCCCTCTCGTATGAAGCGATATGGGCTGCAATTTTAGCTCCAAACATTATAGAGCAATTAAATTCGGCTGGCTAACATGACCAACTATAATTTGGTCTGAGTGGTAAAAACACGGTTGCCACCATCTTATGCATTCAAAAAGTCATCTCTTCTCGCGCAAGCTAGATCCAACATGTCTGTGAGCGAAAATTTCTCAATTTCGGTTACGACCAAACGACAGTTTGAAATTTAAATTGTAAATTTGCTCAAGCTTACCGATATCCACAGAGAAAAGCCAAAGAGAACGTCGACTCCAAAAGCAAGTTTTGCTAGAGCTATAATATATATATGCGAGTTTTGCTAGAGCTATATTCGCACACTGAATATATACAGTCAGACGAATAATAAAGTGGGTTTACAAAGTTTCGTCAGGAACAGATTGATCGTGCCGCTGATCAGATATCTCTGCTGTTTCTTTTTAGAATTCGGCCTGACTACGTTTTCACCGAGATGGTGGCAGGGCGGAACGGAATTGAGTAAACGAGCCACCGATTATGCCATGCAAGTCGACAGCGAGGCGCCCCTATAGCGACTTTCAACTGCACAAGCTTGAGGCATTTCACACTTTTGTTACTTTAATATCAATATTGGTTTGGACTTCTAGCAAAACCATCATTAATATCAACGAAATACACCGATCGCAAGCCAGAATATTTCAATCGTACGAAATCAATTAGCCTGAGAGGTTATGATCTGGAGTTCATTGTTGAGTCGTAAGCTTGAGCTCTAAATCCTGTACCATTTTAAGGAATCGTCAAGTGCTCTTAGTACTAAATCACCATAATTTATACCTCACCATATGCTAGTCTCTTAAGATTTCTCAATGCTTATTGCGGGCAAGCAAGCATTCCTCTTCCACTGAGGTGGTACGTTTACATGGCTAGTTCAGTCCAGTAAACACCAGAGATTTCTGTATTTTGCGTCAGAATGTTCAGATAGTCGCTCTTTGTTTTCATGTGGTATACATTATAAATGGATAATGATGAATTTTAAAACGAATTGCTCAAAATGGCTAGCCGGTTAAAGGAGTATCGCTACTACCTCAGTAGCGGCGTGAGTACAGGCATCACCGTAAAAATCTCTCTCGTAGAGCTTGCTCCAGCGCTTGGATGCTCTGTCAGCAGCGAGGCATCCAAGCGTGCAGATTTAATTTCGCCATTTGTAGGGCTTGAACAATTATCTGGCACGTCGTCAGAGATGCGCAACTCACCTGTTAGCGAGATCTTTTTGACTGCCCAGATCTTCTCCGATGGACTTCCTTTACACCCTATGGTCATCAGGTACGTAATATATACATCTCACTAAAACCCTTTGCAAATCTAAACACATCCGCTCTTGCCACTATAGCTCTAAGAGCCCTACAAAATGCAGCAATTCAACTATCTACTGGAACGAATGGATATCCTTTCCTGTTCGATACCGCGATTTATCCCGCAATTCATTGCTCGCTATAACTATCTGGGGCGTAGATTGGGTACCTGTCGGAGGCTCCACTATCTCATTTTTCACGAAACAAGGTGTTTTACGCGATGGCGTACAGTGCCTTCGCATCTGGGAAGGTCGCGAAGCCGACTCATCTCCTACCACCAGGACGCCGTCGGAAATTGATGAAGAATGGGTACGACAGGAATGTTTTCGTCTTGACAAGCTTCGTGAGAAGTATGAACGCAAGGAAATCGCACGCAACGAGTGGATGGACAGTGTTACAGACCGACGTATTGCACGCATCCGAAGGGGTAGCGAACCGCCGACACGAAAAGATGCACTAGGCCCCTTCTGCTCGTATAGGGAAGAAGCTTTATTGTGGCTTGAGATGCCGTATTTTGGAGATGTTGTTGTTTATGAAGAGGAACCGTACTCTCAACGCAACTTGACGTCATCTTATACTGCCGACGTTGTTCCAAGACGAACGAAATACGACACTAATACTGTTTCGTCTTCAAATTCTTCGTACGACACCCATACGCTTAGTGGATCGTATGATCTTGCGACTGCAACAACGCCGTCTACCTCCAGAGAGTTACCAAGTCTTGTTACTGTATGGGATCCCGATCTTAATGAAGACAACCCGGCTGAGCGCAAGTATCGCCGTCTTGCTCGTGACATCTTGCGCGGATCAATCGACCCGAATCTTAAGCCCAGTCGGGATGAAAAGGCCCGAATTGAGCTTTTATTGGCTACACCAACTGACAATCTAAAAAATGAAGACAAGGACTTGCTATGGAAGTTTCGATACACTTTGACGGACAACAAGAAAGCAGTTGTCAAATTCTTACTCTCGGTGGACTGGAAAGATGAATTAGAAGTAAAACAAGCCACAGATCTGCTCTCTCAATGGTGTGAGATTGATATAGCAGACGCGCTAAAGCTTTTGGGGCGGGAAAAGGAATTCAAACACGAGATTGTGCGACATTTTGCAGTGTCAACCTTAGCCACGGCCAAAAATGAGGATCTGCTTGATTTTCTGCTACAATTGGTTCAGGCTTTACGGTATGAGAAACCGGGGGCTCCAATTGCATCTTCTCGAAGGGGAATGAACACGGATGAAAACGGAAGTGTAGACGGAACATCGAGTGAATTGGGTCCATTGGCTCAATTTCTAATAGCTCGCTCGAGTACAAATTTTCAAATGGCTAATTACTTTTATTGGTATCTTAAGGTAGAAGCCGGCGACCAAACTAACGACTCGGAAATTTTTAGTACTGTTCTCAATCAAATGCTAACGGAGATGAAGCGGGATGAAGAAAAGAAAGCTGTGTACGATATGTTGATGGCTCAACGCGATTTTATGAGCCACATCTTGACGATTCACAACAAAGCTCGTGAAGAAAAGGGGAGGAAGGATCAAAAAGAAGAGAAGCTGCGACAATTTCTGAAACAGTTTCCATGGCCCAAAGGTGCTGTGATCTCCTTGCCGTTGGATCCGACCATTCTCTTGAGCGGCGTTGTTGCATCTTCTGCAAAAATGTTTAAAAGTGCGATGTATCCAGCTGTGATTCAGTTTCAAACTGTAATTTCGCCAAGTGACCAGTTTCACCACCCATCCACGACTGAAGGGGAGAATCATCACTCTTCAGCGTTAAATCATCATGCGACGGCTTTAAGTCAGTCAATGTTTGGCACTAGCGATGGAAGTATTATGCGAGAGTCATTACCGACTCGAATGATCAGTTATTTGCACCGCGGTAAGGAAGGTCCAATGTACAAGTTTATGGTCAAAAATGGGGACGATCTTCGTCAGGATCAACTGATCATGCAAATGTTCATCCTCATGGACCGGCTACTCAAGAAAGTTAATCTGGACTTGAAGCTAACACCATATCGCATCTTGGCGACAGGTGCCAACGACGGGCTAATGGAATTCGTACAAGATTCGTATCCGGTTTCGTATGTGGTTTCACATTTTGAGTCGCCCCAGATAATTGGCTTTTTGAAAAAACACAACCCAGATCCTAGTGCCGAGTTTGGCATTGCACCTGAAGCTCTGAGCACGTACGTAAAATCCGTGGCTGGTTATTGCGTGCTCACGTATTTGCTTGGCATTGGCGATCGTCATTTGGACAACTTGATGATGAAAGCCGAAGGACACATGTTTCATATTGATTTTGGGTTTGTCTTCGGTGCAGATCCAAAACCGTACCCACCTCCGTTCAAGTTGACAAAGGAAATGGTGGAAGGCATGGGCGGCCCAACTAGTGAGCACTACCAGAGGTTTATAACATACTGCTGCCAAGCGTATAATTGGCTTCGCAAAAGTGCGGATCTCATTCTTAACTTACTTAGTCTGATGGCTGACTCTGGAATTGAAGAACTGTCGGCAAATCCTGCCACTACTTTGCTCAAGGTGGAGGAAAAATTTCGTTTAGATTTGACGGATGAGCAGGCTGAGCAATTTTTTTTGGGTCTCATCAACGATAGTGTATCCGCTTTGTTTCCTTTGCTTGTGGACTGGATTCACAAGGTAGCAACAAAGTTGAAGTAATTGCTCCTGCAACCGACAATCTTGTTCCTAAAATAACAAAATCTCATCCTTACAGACTTTGAGAGGCATGCGTCTTTGAGGTCATTTGTTAATTCCAATGTTGCTAGCTTCTGCTTTGAATATCTGTCGAATCATAAATTGCACCTGTTTGAATTTGCGGTCGCTACTTAGCTGTTTTAGACAAACGTGGCGACGTAATAGAGGAAACGAGAAACTTAAAAATCGCAGCGTAAGCTGCGCCTTTTTTATTATAGTTTGATAGTTTTTTTTAATGAAAGGACATCCACTCGAAAGATCACTCGTTCAATGTAGTAAGGGATGCCAAAGCGAAAGCATGATAAGCAATTTTGTCGGCAACAAGCAATTTTCGTTTATATGTATAATCATTCTGTCGTAAAGTGTAAAGCAAGCTGTTGCTTTTTACAGAATTTAACTCATCGCATTGTAGAAGCCACATCCAAGGGGTAAATTGCCTCAGTTGGAAGTTGCTATGTATTATCTTAATACACGGCTATACCAACTCGGCCCTGACTAAGACATTACATTGCTTTATTCCGCTGGGGTATTATTTATTCTTGATTTTTCTTGTACGTAGTCGCCATCCCGAAGTCCTTATTGGCTGTTGTCGGTAATATTTTGCATGCAGCCGAC
>NW_020188969.1:404279-407365 GCF_900000015.1 Plasmopara halstedii
ATGGCTTCTCGAAGCCCTTAACAGTCGCCTCCACGGCCAGCAAGACCGGCTTGCACACACGTTCCGTGTTTATGAGCACGGAGGTCTTCGGGGCTGAGCCCTGTTGACCTATGCCTCTCTGAGGCTCACCAGAATTCAGTTCTTTTCCATTAGGTCGCCCCGCGCCTACTGAGTGGTGTCGTTTCTCCGCGACGATCCAGACTGGTAGGCGTCGATGCGATACAACGAAGAACCTTGACGCGCCTTGCACCGGTGACGGGTGTCCCACAAACAAACCAAAACACCGTCGTGTGTTTGCGTGCTACCCGGTAGCTTGGAGATCTGCTCCCTCGTCTTCAGCATAGCTGAGATCCATATGCATAGGTCCGCTCGACGAGCTGTTGAAGTGTGCATTCCAACCAAGTCGTGCCGACTTGAAATTGAATTCGGCATTCAATGACACATTCACCGCCTCTTCAAATGAGGACGGATGCACACGGAGGACTTCCATTCTGGCCACGCCATTGCGGAGGCCTTTCATAAAGACGGTCGCTGTGACCGCCTCCGGAAAGGGATATGCTGCCATCCCAGCAATGAGAGCCCGCATCTCTTGGACAAAGTCCATCAATTCCTATTTGCCCTGTCGGGTGGCGAGGAAACGCGCTCGCACGCGATATGCCTGGTTAGGCGGCGAGAACACTCGCAAAAGCTGCAATTTCAGCTCCGTCCAGGAGGGAGACGCAGCTTCGGCCGAAGTGCCGCACGTCAGTGCCCATTCTCGAGCTCGACCACCGAGCTTTGAGATGGCTAGCGCCACGCGCTGTTGCTCGTTCTGGAGCATGGTGGATGCCATAGCTATCTATGCCTCTATCACCCAGAGCAAGAGATTCTCTCCATCCTTACCCTCGAACGTCTTATTGCTCACCATAAGCTGTCTGGGTTAGGAGGAGTCATCCGTCATCGACGGCGGAGTCAGGATGCAGTTGACGCCGACATCTTCTTTCTAGGCGCTCTCGCAGGGCATTTTCTAGCTCGAAAATGCCTCTAGGCGCACGCTTATTTCTTCGGGTCCTTGCAAAGCAAGGTGTTACACGCCGTTAGGGCCAAAGTCGCCAGCTTTTTAAGTTCGTCCTGCATGCAGAGTTCCCAAAATCTTCACCCAAGGCAAGTGTACTCTTTCGCTCGAAATTGAAACAGGATATATTTTTCTTTTTGCGGCAGAGCCGTCTATATCTAAAACTTTAGGTTTTACTTATAAAATAATAAAACCTGATTAATATTGGCAGTCCTACCACGTAGTGGCTTCTTCTTACGGTGAAGCCACATCAATGTGTGATTACACAAAATTGTGTAACTCAAACCATTGTACGGTCACACCATGTGTAATCCAGACGTTTGTACGGTACAACCATCGTGTGAGACCCACCTTTTCGTACCAGGCTACGTGTAACCTTGTTAAAATCTCTCTCATTAAAATTGTCTATATCCCCAATTTACATTTGATAATCGCCTCGAGCGAGGCTCGCGTGTCTGAGAACCGTTTCGTCTCTAGGACCGACTTCACGCATTCTATGCACAATGAGCTTGTGTCCATGACAGAAGAAAACACCCAGACCCGCTGGTTCCGAGGGCAAAACCCTTCTTTGTCTCCTGCACGCGGTGCAACTCTGGATAGTACGTTCGCGTTGGGCTCATAGACTTTGTATAGCACGAAGGACACGAAGTATCAGTTCTTTATCAGTGGACGCAAAAAGTCCTAATATGATTCAATATTTCCAGCAAGGGGCTCGACGTTCGCCCTTCGGTTGTAGCTCGACCTATCGTACCCCATCAGCCGAGAGCATAACAGGCTCGAAATACGCGATATTATGTTTCCCCACCAATAAATTAAGTGCGAGTACCGCAGGAATGCTCAGCACTCTCTTCCGCCTCAGCATTTCTGATGTTTACCGCATTTGGCGAGTAGGCGACACTCAAATTTATCTCACTTTTAGAACTACAACCAGCCGTCGTTGTATGTAAGTTTTACTCCGCACTGAATCCGTCACTCACCGCTTCCTTTAATTAAGTACTGTGATTGCAACTGGTCTTGGTGCAAGCCGTACTCGTTTAAAGACCCTCCATGAAGATGGTAATTGTCATTGGCTTTGAAGAGGGTCTGGTACCATTGTGGCGAGAGTGTTACTAACTCCCAAACATTTTTTATTTACCCAAGTTGTCGCTTCCCTTGAAGGCTGGATAAGGCCTTCGAGCGCATCCAATACGCCTGGTTAGTCCCGTTAACCGTAACGACGCACGATATGTAGAGGTCTCTACAAATCATACTCACGGCGTTATTCAAAGTCACGCAAAGGCACCCCGCCCGGCAAAGGCTCACTAGTACACCACGGCTTTTAGCAACAGCGGCGTAATAAAGACGTGAAACGACTGATCAAAATTCGGAAAGCAACATCTGAAGCACGCATGACATTTTTTACACCTCTTCCACGCACCCTAGCGCCATGAAAAAAATTCCCCCCGTTTCTGCCTATTTTACAAATAGTTGCACAAGATCTTAGTCGCCTAGCCACTCCTTCAACTCCTTTTGGACAAGAGGCACTGATCAACATATAGTAACTTAATTTTGGCTTGTCTGTGTTGTTACCATATCTGACACAGAATGTTTGGAGATGTAATCCTTCGTTGACGATTGTATTTTTAAGATAAAGTACAAGCCGACCATGCTTGTACACCTAGGCTGCTTCCGCACCTTAGAAACAAATGATAAAAAAATGTTAAAATGTTTATACAGTATTAGTCTATATAGCAGAACGAAGCACATATTTCGGGACGTAAGATGCGCTTAATCCATTCCAGTAGGAAAACCTAAACAAACAGAATAAAAGAGAACAAGTGCCCAGAACAATACCTACATGATAAGAATAACACCAAACAGTGGCAGAGCGTGCTTGGGCTGGTATAAGTGCAACAGATCTTAAAGATTTTTTCTTCATTCTTACCAAAGACGACATGGTGAGAGACAAGCAACTTTTTTTAGAACTGATGTAGGACCTAAAAGGCTGTTGGACTGGCACCTGGTCAAATCCGCGGCGACCCATTCGCTGCGC
>NW_020188969.1:407375-408485 GCF_900000015.1 Plasmopara halstedii
ATGCGGGACTTCGGTCAAACCTGCTTTTCCCTCCTGCGCGGAGCTGAAATTGCAGCTCTCACGAGTGTTCTCGCCGCGTAATCAGGCATATCGCGTGCGATCGCGTTTTTTCGCCGCCCGACAGGGCAACAAGGAGTTGGTGGACTTTGTCCAAGAGATGCGCACTCTCATTGCCAGAATGGCAGCAGATCCCCTTCCGAAGGCGATCACAATGACCGTCTTTATGGAAGGCCTTCGCACTGGCGTGGCCAGAATGGAAGTCTTCCGTGTGCAACCGTCTTCGTTTGATGAGGCGGTGAATGTGGCATTGAATGCCGAGTTCAATTTTTAAGTCGGCACGACTTGGTAGGTCAACAGGGCCCAGCCCCGAAGAGCTCCGTGCTCTTGAACACGGAACGTGTATGCAAGCCGGGCTTGCTGGTCGTAAAGGCGACCGTAAAGGGCTTCGAGAAGCCATGGAAGATCCTCATCGATTTTGGGGCGTCGAGCATAATTGCTCGACGCTCCATGATGGAAGGAAGTAGCTGTACGCTGAGGCGCTGAAAGCGCGGTTGAGTGACATCGTCACTATTCGCCTATTGACGGGGACACGTGTCATAGTCCCGAAGGTCCCTGTGGATATCGGAGTCAAGTTCCTTGACTTTGATAGCGTGGGACGCTGTCTAGTCTTAGACATGGATGCAAGGTATACCCTCATCCTAGGAATGGCACGGTTGGAACACCATGAACCATTGATTGATCTGAGGTCAAAGGCCTTTGGCGCTAGGCACACGTCTCCTGGTGGAGCTTTAGTGAGTCATGAACCCACCTCTGCTAGGAGACAAAAGTGCTATTGGCGAAAGCACTGGACCAAGACGGTCAACGTGCTGGACATTGGAACGTCCAAGTTGGTAGACAACAACGGTCTATCGGACAGGAGTCCTGAGCGTGGCTCGCGGGCCGATCGTGAAGTGGCACGAAACCCACTGAGCGCTGGCAGTCTCTGCATGTCATGCGTGACATGGTTGGCCAAAGGCCGAGGCATCGAGGGCGAGGCCCTCGTGATGCACGTAAAGTGGCACGTAAACCACTGAGCGCTGCTCGAGTATCGAAGCAGTCGCTGCATGTCAT
>NW_020188969.1:408495-410215 GCF_900000015.1 Plasmopara halstedii
TCCGCTTTGTCTTGGGGGTGAAGGCCGAGGGTGCGCCAGGTCACAAGTGGTCCTGGTGCATAAAGATCTTTCACAGTAAAACCATCAGCTTCCATGTGCTTTCAAATTGAGAGCAACCCTCTGCAGCGGGGCTGCTGTAACTTTCTACTCAGTGGAAGATAAGTGCAGCGGGGCTGCTGTAGCTAAGCGCCTGATGAAGCGTACTTTAGGTCACCGACCTTTCGTTCTGTACAAGAACCAAGTATGAGTTAGCGGATCGCAATCCGCTAACTCCAAGAGTAATTATTGCCTTCCCAAGGCTTATTGACTCTTCGGTTTAAATTCAAAAATGATTTTTATTTATTTATTATCCTGAGTTTAAAAGTTTAGATTTTCCTAACTATGCTAAATATACAAATTAAAATCAAATACATGCATAACTACTGGCTACCTAGTACTCTATTATAGTGGCTCGATGCTTGAAATCGTAAGTAATTCTAACCTGGTAATATTATCACGTCTGAATAGAGAGCGATGCCATTGATGAAGAAAATAAGGTGAACTTTTTGAGGTCTACCGCCGCATCGATTAATTTTTCATTCTAACAAATAATATACCAGGATGGCGTACTCACCTGAACAATACTTCGCTAATAAAGAGCGCGTCAAAGCAGCTCAGAGGCGTTATCACCAACGTACACGCGAAGCACGCTTGTTTTATCAAAAAGGGTACGACGATTAAAATAGACCCCGTACCGAATTCTAGTTTGAGTGTGGTCACACCATGCACATCTCGCGTGACACATACACACCTGTTATCAGGGTTCGTGTAACCCCGTTACACCCTCCCCCATTAAGATTAGATACATTTACAATTCTAGTCGATTATTGCCTCAACGAGGCTCGCGTGTCCGTTAGACAATGCAACTCAATTTACTGGAATTTAACAACTTCTTTGCTCAATGAGCCCTGTGTCCACGACACGAAAATCACCAAATCTCGCTAATTCTGACAGCGAGCACGGGCAGAGCCCAACTTCGTCCCCCGCACGTGGTGCGATGTCGGACAGTGCGTCCACGGCACCGGGGTTGTATATCCTAGGCTTAATGAGCACAAGCGTCGCGCACGCTATCAGTGACGAACGACATCATTGAAGATGTAGGGTTGGTCGACTACGAGTCTGACACCCCTTTTCCAGCATGGGATGACGAGGAAGGCAAGCTGCACCAGCAGCGTCATACGAGCACTGCTCGCGCCTTCGGACCCCATGTCCGTTCTCTGACTTCTCGTCAACTGAGGAGCGTGGTATAATCACCAATGACCTCGACAGGGAACAGAGGCGGCAGCTTGAAGCTGCTCAGAAGGCGGCTCTAAAGCGCGCCCATCCACGGTGGTCATTGACTCTCGTGTGGAATATGACTTCCACCTAGCAGATCTCGCCGTGGAAGCGAAGGACGTGGTAACTCGATCGTTACGCGTTCACATCATCGGGCCCCGGCCAGAACGGATGATGAAGTTGCCACACGGAAAGCTCTTTGAGCTCGTTTCTTGGTCCCACTAGAAATTCCGTTAATCGTTTATCGCACTCGTCCAAGTGCAAAACGAGGTGGCTAGAGGATGCGGTATTTCATATCCTCATCATGAGCAACCACAATTCGTGGTGTATCCGTTGAATCGGTACTAAAGTATAGCAACCCGTTATTCAACGAATATCGGTGCAATCGTGCACGCAGTCTTTGTGA
>NW_020188969.1:410225-411300 GCF_900000015.1 Plasmopara halstedii
TAAAGGACCGAGGCACCGAGGGCGAAGCTCCCGTGATGAACGTGAAGTGGCGCAGAAACCACTGAGCACTACTCTTGTTGCAAAGCCGTCGCTGCATGCCATTTATGGCGTGGTCGGACAGAGTCGGAGGCTCCTTTGGCGTGGCCCTTCAGATGCGCGTGGAGTGGCACGTTATCCACTGGACGAAAACTGCGGGGTTAGCAGCTCTTCGTCGGATGCTGTAGATAACATCAGAGCCCCAAATGAGCAGAAAGTGAGGATATCAGACGCGCAGTGCGTGTTCACCCTGGTCTTACCGAGACATAGAACCTCTGTACAGATGCGACGGCGACGCCGTATGCTGGCTACAAGACGCCGGGTGTCGACCCTCATCCAGGGTGTGTCTACTGTAGACGATGCTGCACAGTTATACACCCTCGTCAACGGTATGACGGGGGAGAAAGATGGCGACGTCCGCCTCAAGGCTATGCCTGCGGTAGACGCTCTCCTTGAGCTGGACGAGATATCCCGTGAAGAGTCCGGCAATGCCTTGGAGGCAGGCGATTTGGCCGAAGTGGTCATTGTACGACCGGACGAGGAGACAAACTCGTCATCTCTTCTGGATGGATCTGTCTTGGAGGACATCAAGAGAGTGCGGAACGCACGAAGTGGATCGTCGATCCTACGGCATCCCTTGGATCCGTACTATCCTTTGGTAAAGGGACTTCAAGACGTCGTCTCCAAAGACCCGCCTTCGGTCCTACCTCCGGACGGAGGTGGGCGTCATGAGATCGACCTGGTTCCGGTGACCAAGTACTGCGTAACACGTCAATGGCCACTACCCAAGGAGCAGTGCGACGTCATTGACGCCTTTTTCCGTGCGAGGCACGACGCAGGGATAGTACGTGGGAGCAAATCTCCCCAATCGAGCCCACCGTTTTGTGTTGGAAGCCGAACGGTAAGTGGCGTATCGTTCATGCTTAGAATAAGCTCAATGCTGCTACCATTCCGGTACAGACACCGATTTCTAGAAAGATATTCTTCAGAACAACATCGTGGGATGTACGAAGTACAGTGCACTCGACTTGGTCGATGG
>NW_020188969.1:411310-413453 GCF_900000015.1 Plasmopara halstedii
TGCTATAACCATTCAATTTAATATTAACCAATTAAAGCTAAATTAAATAATACGTGACTTCTAACCAGGTCCCACATTAGCTCAGATGGTAGAGCGCTAGCAAAATACAAGCAAAGGTCCTTGGATCGAACCTAATGGGTAGGTAGTTTGTATATGGCAAAAGTTCGGGCATTTTTTTATTCTCCTTTTTTTATCCTAATTTTAAAAGCTTAGGTTTTACTATATATATTTAGTTTAGGAAAATCTAAATACATGCATAACTACTGGCTAGGTAGCCACACACATCTCGTGTGACACACATTCCTGTTACCAGGGTACGTGTAACCCCGCTACAGGTTGCAGTAAATATTACTTAAAACTGAGGCATGTACGTTAGAAACTGACTACACGAAAGTAAACGAAACATACAAGGGTGCTTGGCTTTTTAAATGTGGTGGTTTGAACGTTAAAAGCTAAATTGAGATCAAAATCGTTGTAAAATTAACAACGTGACCTTCGGCATCGATATTTCCTCACTGGCTCACCCTCCAATAAAATGGCCCGAACGTGGCGACTAGTAAAATATCGTGCAGTCTAGTAACCAGCCGCAATTGTCATTATAATTCATCGTTTATGGCGGTCGTTTTACTATTAACAGTCAGCTGATAGTTGCGTCTAATGGAAGTATCGTACCAAATCCGATGTATTGACGGTTTATATGTTACCCGAATTCGTAAGAGATAATTGCAGCTGTAATGACCTGAAATAAAGTGCGCCAGTATCCAGGACGTGTTTGACGCAATGTATGGCGAGGTAGAAGCTACCGCATGTTTGTTGCACGGATCGGTCAGTCTTCGCACGACGCGGTGCTGTCAATCCTGACGCCAGACAGGCAGCTAATTAATGCTTACGACCATGATGTGCGGGCTTGGACCCAGTTGAATCCGTGATGACTTCTTTAGCAAGCAACATAATTAAATGCATGCCTCACACTGCTTGTCACTCCGCACGTTCGACTACTGTTCATTCTTTATAATGATAAAGACCTCTTGCATACGAAACTCTAGTGTGAAGGTCCTTTGACCTGACCTCTGATATCCAGAGACTGTAAAGGAGGCTTCGAGCGGTCCTCCAATCCACGCCGTACAAGCTCTACAAAGTGATTGTTAGGCATAACACTTAAAACAATCGGACTGTTACTGCAAAGTTTCCTTTGCCGCATACAAATCAAGAGCACCATTGCACGGTCGTGAAGGCCTCACGTCTGCATTCCGTGTATTATCACTTGAAGGTGTGATTGCTTCGTCGATCACACCTTCGCAACGTTCATCAGGTTTCCGATTCTTGACTTGTTTATTTAGGTTGAAATACACACGTTTTGTGTAGTAGCCACATGAGTCTTTTTTATGAGGCTAAATAATTATTCAGCCCGCCCAGTTATTCCTGCATATCTCTGATTCCGTCTCTTATCCGAAACTCCGCTTATGTAAAATATAAAGATCCAGTTCACAGAATATTCCCATCATACGGCGCCCAGCCATTGAGTTGTTACCACCTTGCCCAGAGGATTGTCCAGGATTGTCCAATGGACGAATCTTCAACCAACGATGCTTCTAGAATGTTGTGGGTTGCATTTACCATAAATTTTCAGCTGGATACTAAAGGAGGTTTCTTTAAATGTCTTTTCCTGCGGGTTGTGTCCTATCTATACTATATCTCGAAAAATAAATGCCTTACGCATATAGAATTAGATGCAAACACGCATGTATAGCTTTGTATAGCAGCTGACTATGATTAAAGAATACTTCGGGACTTTATAGCTCAATTACGAAAGTTTATACTGTCGTGTCAGTATGAACCTTCAAGATGCCTCTTTTATTTGGTGGGCTGCTGAGGATGGGAAATTGCGTCTGACTTTCTTACCGATTGGGTTGCGTCAACATCTCCAAAACACATATATCGCTGCTCTATGCGCATCAGAAATAAAGTCAATTTATTTCTTGACTTCTCGCAGCTGAAGTTCTGGAATGCAAACTCGAAACTTATTCGGAGTACAAAAAAATTTAGACTTTATACAAAATTCATGGTCTAGCGTCCACCTGAAATTTCAAGCTTTGATGCGTAGTGGGTTGCGTTTTGGAGAATGGGAGATTTTGAGCTTAGT
>NW_020188969.1:413463-414142 GCF_900000015.1 Plasmopara halstedii
CCAACAGCTGAGATATCAATATTGGCGCTTCCAGACGTGCTACAGCAAAACTGATTCGACCAGCTGTATCACTTTGACGCGGCGGCAATTATTATTGCATCGAAATGCTCGTAACGTAATCAACAGCTGAGATATCAATATTAGCGCTTCTAGACGTGCTATAGCGAAACTGATTTGACCTGCCGGATCAGTTTGACGCGGCGGCGATGATTATTGCACCGAAATGCTCGTAACGTAATCAATAGTTGAGATATCAATATTAGCGCTTCTAGACTTGCTATAGCAAAACTGATTCGACCAGCCGTATCACTTTGACGCGGGGGCGATGATTATTGCGCCGAAATGCTCGTAACGTTATCAACAGCTGAGATATCAATATTAGCGCTTCTAGACTTGCTATAGCGAAACTGATTTGACCTGCCGGATCAGTTTGACGCGGCGGCGATGATTATTGCACCGAAATGCTCGTAACGTAATCAATAGTTGAGATATCAATATTAGCGCTTCTAGACTTGCTATAGCAAAACTGATTCGACCAGCCGTATCACTTTGACGCGGCGGCAATTATTATTGCATCGAAATGCTCGTAACGTAATCAACAGCTGAGATATCAATATTAGTGCTTCCAGACGTGCTACAGCAAAACTGATTCGACTAGCCTGATCAGTTTGACGCGGCG
>NW_020188969.1:414152-418222 GCF_900000015.1 Plasmopara halstedii
AGGGTTACACTGCATGTAACGGCGTTTGAAGTAGAAAATTCACAGAATCAATTTTTAATGCCTCCTAGAATAGAAGAGCAAGTTTAGTTACTCCAGCGGTCCTCACTTCCGCTCCTGGGTGAAGTGCAACGGGGTTGCGTGCACCTCGCACTGAGCAAGTTCTAGCAGAGTATCTGTGTATACAACGCACAGAGGTTGGGCTCGTACACTTCACCCAAAAACGGAAGCGAGTAAGTATTTCTTGTATGCCAAGACTGACATTTGCACTTCTAAATTAATATCATATATATACGTACGACTATATCCAATTATACAACTCTCTATACCGCTCAACGTGAGGCTCACAGCCCATGTATACCACGGACCCCGATTTCAGGAGGTCTCAGTTACTTTAGTAATTCCCATTATATATCACAAACATAAAAAAGTCTGGTGTAAGTATATGTATTTTGCAAAACAATACGGAATAGTAATCGGTAAGCACACAAAGAGCACACTACGTACCCACTTGCACTTGCCTCCACCAAGATGCGGACCAAACTGGTGCTCGTATTCCTTACAACCTTTGCGACACCGCGCGAAAGTAAACGCTCAACGAGCATCTACCGCGATTAGAATTCTGCTTCATTCCTTGCACTCAGCAGCATTGGCCTCTAAATCTTCAGGTTGGAAGTCCTCCCCAGTAAACACCATTCGCTGATCCAGCAAGCCTTCGATAACGGGTGCGGTCCTTGCAACCGACAGCTTGTAGACTATACTTGGTTAGGAGGCCGATATGCTATTCGATAAGTGCGATCGCAGCGAGTCTCAATTCGACACCCTCGCCCTTTCGTAGAGCGATCATTGACTCTCTTGCCTATCACTGCATCGGTTACGTGCTCCTCGCTAGTTTTCTATGGCGATAGGTGTTGTAACAGGCCGACAGGAAATCCACAACGATACCCAGCTTTCCACTTAAGATTTTGGGTCGAAGTAGGAATCCCAGCATGCCTAAGGCGCAACGACTCCTGCCGACACAGCAACGTTGTGAGAGGAGCCTCAGATTGGTTGTAACTACTCGTCGCACTGAAGTGGGCCCCAATTCGCCTGTAATTACGAGCTTTCCGCTCTCACCGAATGTGGTACGAGCACTAGAAGATGTCGCATTTAGCATCAGCACTGTGTGATCGTCAACAGCTCAAAGTCCAATCTTAGTAAAGCGACGTTTGACATGAATTTTGTTTAAATGCTTGACACAGATAGCTTGGACGGCTAGGTGGTAAATCATCAACCTCAGTTCTTGCTGTTATAGCCAGTTTGTCTTCATGAGATAGCTATTGCAGCTGCCGACCAATACCCAACTTACAATAAGTCAGTTTCCACTAGCAAGTTGGAAGCGTGCTGCGCCGGGAGACACTGCCTATTCTTTGTGGAAGATGAAAGGTAAAGATCATTAGCGGTATCGGCATCCGGAGAATCATACCAATGATGTTTCCCTAACCATTCAAGAGCTCAAAGTAAGGGTATACTTTCCACTTCATCAAATACTAGTGATAGCCCTGGTGTACCCGCCGGTCCAGTTGCCGCCTCACGTAGCAGCTGCATCAAGCAGCGTGGGCGGAGAACATGGAGTTGTGCGCTGTATCGTCGGTTGTGGCGACACTTCGACTATCATTGATAGTCACGGCAATTTGGCCCTGCTTTCAAAACTGAGATGGGCAACATTTCGGATGCGCTGTCGAAGCTACGCCATAGAACTGCGTGGCTTGAGAATCTCTCAGCGGTTCAAAAATGCGTCGCTGCTCAAAATCAGTCTGTAGCTTAGCTACAAGAGAGAAAAAACGCTGCGTTGTCTATAAAAACCATTTAGCATCGACTTGATCGTAAGATTGGGATCTTTGTATGGCTGACGATAGCTCATGTTGACCACCAGATGCCGTCTCCTTTGCTTTAGAATGTATAACTGAACCATTTTTCACAATGTCCATGAGCAGCGCAACGTAGCGTGGTAGCAACTTAGTCCTACAGCCACGAGTGATGAATGTGTAAGTAGGCTACCGCATCTAGTATAACTTTTCTCCCCACATCATATTCATGCGGGTTTTGCCTGCTTCTGACATTGATGGTCTTTCCTTTGGACTCCCTCGCTCTCAGCTATAGCATCACGACCCCGGCACACGTTTCTAAATTTTTAATGAGATAATCCTCTGGTTCTGCTACAATTTATAGTAGACTGACATTTGCGAGTCCAATGGTATCAATAACTATATCTATCCCCGAGACCGAAGATGCTTTGTGTTGATATCAAAGGAGCCTGGAGACCAATAACACCATCGATACGAAATAAGGTAAATCTGAAGAGACATGCGCTGCGCTATTTAACACAAACTAAATGAGTGGGGTCAACTCGCTTCTGCGCTGTGGTCTCTTCGCGCAAGTGCTTTGACGAGCATCGTTTAACAAGCAGCTAATGCCTTTCATCTGACCATCTGTCTGCGACTGGCCACCGATTGGCGTATTTATTCATTGGTACCGAGCTCTGTGTCTTTGGATAATGTTTGCCAAAACCACGCTGTAAAGCACGGATATATAATTCGACACATTGACGACCGGCAAGTCATGCTGACGAACACTGTTATCGTGAACAACCTGAATATTTTCTCGCCGATAATCTTCTCGCTGACAGCAGCGAGATGGGCAACCTTGCTTTGGCCGTCCACACAAACTAAAATGCCGGTTTTGATGAAAAAGCCTTTCGAATAATTAGAATTAAGCACATACTTACAGACTGCTAACACTCAATCGGAACCGTCAGGCTTATCGTAGGTGCAGACACATGTGGTGAGAGTATCATTCGCTGCCACGCTTCGCACGTGCTTACCACTAATGTATGCCGAGCTACTAGTGTACAGTCTTACTGGGCAGCATGTCTTTACTTTTCAAAGATGGCCGATCTCGTGCATCGTATTGAATTTTGTACTTGAGATACTCATCATACGGCACGACCATACGTGAAGAAAATGTAAAGTATATCAAGGAATATCGCCGCAAATGTGCAACTGATTCGATAATGCGCAAACTGAGCTCACGAATCCCTGCTCAGAAGTTGTTAGCAATCCAACACACGTCGCGTTTGGCCCGTACGCTGTACGTTCCACGTCATCCATGAGCGAGGTCACCATCGTGACATACTACGATTTACAGTCAAACGAGCACAAAAGCGCATCTGGAAGCGCATTAAGCCGACTCGAAATGTACCATACCTCAAAGGTTTGTCCGAAAAAAGATGACTATATGTTATTCTATGTAAAACTATTGGTGACGACTTCGCTGTGCGCAGTAAGGCATAAGTTGTAGCGGTCAGAAATAACATAGAGCAAGTAGTGTATACTCTTAAATCGACAAGAGCCCCTTTAAAGCTTTGTCGCAAACTGGAGATATTTCTTCTCCCTCTGTTGCTCTAAATTTGCAAGACTCTGCGTTCTTTTTTGTCAATTGATAGCTGCTTTGAGCGGACACAACTTGTGTCAAATCCTGGAGCATTATAGACGACATAGAGTGTCAGGTCTAGATTTGAAAGAGCCAGAATAAAGAACCTTGAAGCTTTCTTCAACAGCCTAGAGGGGCGCCCTCTCTACCGCAACCTATCATCATTTGACATCCTACAAAGGAGATTTGTGAGGGGACGAGCCATGTCGACACAACCTGAGCTATAATTGTGCAAAAAGATAGACAGGCCAAGCAATTGTGAAAATATTAAGACTATTTGCGACAGAAGCACTTGGCAATTTACAATAGACTTGATCTTTGCGGGTTGTTCGTGCACCATTCTTCCCGATGAATCTTTTTAAAACAGATCTTGCCGGCACCAAAGACTACATTGACGAACAGCTTAGACATTTGAGCAATGATCAAAAGCGTTTAACATGGTTTTCCACCTCCGAGTCGCCGTGCGTTCCATGATTGTGAGCGAATATATTGTCGAAATAGGTTTGTTCATTGCCTAAATAGCCCCGTCACGCGCCAATCAACCGCCGCTGGTACGTTAGACAGTTTCTGTTGCATAAACAGCCGATCTCCAAAACCCCGCT
>NW_020188969.1:418232-420041 GCF_900000015.1 Plasmopara halstedii
AGCTTTGTAAGGTGTTAGCGAGTTATTAGCATCGAAATCCAAATACCGTGTCTAGCAATACTAGCATTGTTATGATTGTGGTCGTGTGGGCGAAAAGGATCGTCTCGCTGCACTTGTGACACCGTAATTGTTAGTTTCAGCTGCAAGATGAAAAGATAAATATTATTTTGTGTTGTGACTGATAGCATGTTTTTATGTCGAGATAGGGTTGAGTGACGCGCCGATGGAAATCTAATTGTGTATCCAAGTTGTCTTGTTGGATTACTGCAATACGCTATAAAGATGAGTACGAGCTACTATGTGTCGTGCTTCCTGGACAATATAATATAAATTCTCAAACTACAGGGCATGCTTAGCGTATAATTCAATCACCATTTAATTCCGACCAAAAGCCGCTACTTAGATCATGATCGCTATTTACTCTTATCGAATGCAGACACGAAATATAACTACATTGAGAGCAAAATGTTCCCTCTCTACATATTCAATTGTATATCTCGTTCTCTACACTGATCAAGAGCTAACCTACTTTGTGATGATTTGACAGGTCTTCAATTCAGCGCTATGATTTGCCCCCTCTACCGTAAAGAGCGGTGAGCCTCAACGTGTCTGTATAGATAAAACATTTTTATTCGGGAATGTAATGACTAATGTAGCCTATAGAAATGTCATTCAGCTATCCTATTTTATGCAGAAACTCTAATCAAACCTATATCATGAGGAGTTATACGTAAATGTTCTAGAGTAGTGAAGTTGTTATGTTTAGGATCGAAAAGCTGAGCACATGTATGTCATGAGTGAATCTGTCCTGAGATTATATACACAGAACTGAGAGCTAGAAGCTGGACAGCAGCTTAACGGACCCTTTTGGCCTGCGTGAGAGGCTTATAAATACGTTGAGAGGGGACCCCCGTCGTGCATTTATTCACGCATTAGTAAGTGAAGCTTGATTCGACCTGCGACGAAATATCTGGCTCCGAAGTTTGAGAAGTAAATATTGCTTCACACAGAAACATTACAGAAGTTATTATTCGAGAAAAGCACGAGGCAAATATAGAAGTAAAGAAAACCATTCCCGCTCGGAGCAATTTATTTGGGAATTTAAAGTTTGATGCAATTTACGATTTGTGCATTCATATAGTCGAATAAACATAGCCAAATTTCGGTACCAACGCTACACCATAGAATGATGCGCTACGGTGAATTGGTCGTAATAAGCTCAGTCGAAGATACTTGCCACCAACTTCTCAAGGGAGACAGCGATATCTTCCTCACTATGATTAGGGCAACTAGCAAACGCTCTAATGGAAACTGTTTATCCTTCAGGAGCTGTCAGACACACCCCTGACTGTACAGTGTATTTGGTCTGAGACACAAATTACCGACCGTGTGTCATAGTCCCGGAAGTATATCGTTCGGTAACGTTGGTATACAGCTACATAAAGGACAAGATTCTTACGAGTTTATTAACGTTTAACCTTAACATGATGTAGTTGTACTTTCAAAGCAGCACTACCGTGTGATTCGTGAAATGTGAGAAGAAGTAAAACTTCACGACTATGTTGCCAAATGGTTATGCCCTTGTGTGTATAGTGATCGGAAATTGTAAGTCCCGCCAAGACGAAGTTATAAAGCTATCGCTAAGAGATATTTGTAACGTTTTCGAAAGTGGTGAAATCATCAGATTTGTACGGTAGTTACAAAGGAGGAGTCGGTCACATCATCTCTCATAGTTGAATTTTTTAACCTATTGAATCATGGAGCACTTAGTGTGGATGTGGTGCGGCGGAACTACAAATCTTCAATTTT
>NW_020188969.1:420051-420780 GCF_900000015.1 Plasmopara halstedii
AGGTTGGCGAACAGTGACGATGTCACCCAGCCGCGCATTTAGCGCCTCGGCATACATCACCGGCAAAAGATACAAGCTGACTTTGACGTCTGAGATTCATGCTTTGTAAAACATGAACAAATATATTGTCTGAAAGCAATATGCAGAGGAACGATGCAGCTTAAAGAACTGTGTCATGCGACGTAAACATCGTTAGCGCATGGGCAGTATCCGGGGCACCAACATTCAGTTTCTTGAGAGCTCTGAGAGCCCACTGTTACGAGAATGATTTCAATTTCTCTCATGGTCACTTGATACATATCAGCACCTAGACTATGATCACTATACAAGATTCAACTGATCATGCTGTTAAGCAGCATGACCGTTTTGCTTTTTCAGCAGTTGCGCCAAATCTCAAGTATGTTCGGCTTATTGTAATTTCATAAGATGAACTTATAGGATGGGTATCTAGAAGATATGAAAGCGGTGTCATGTCACAATTTCACTCAAATCAATCTGTGCTTTGCACGACCGAAAGCGACTACGATGTCTTTTCGTTCCCTTGATAAGAATCATCGACGTCTAACTCAATATTTGGCTTTAAGAAATGGTCGAATTTATTATGATGTTCTCTTTTATTCAAAGGCTATACGGGCGATGATCCTCGCGTCATCACCTCTTTTTTCATTCAAAAAAATTGAAGATTTGTAGTTCCGCCGCACCACATCCACACTAAGTGCTCCATGATTC
>NW_020188969.1:420790-420900 GCF_900000015.1 Plasmopara halstedii
TTCATCGATTCCGGGGCATCGGGCAATTATGCTCGACGCTCCACGATGGAGGGAAGTCAGCTGTACGCTGAGGCGCTGAAAGCGCGGTTGGGTGACATCGTCACTGTTCG
>NW_020188969.1:420910-422725 GCF_900000015.1 Plasmopara halstedii
GGCTATGTTGAGGACGAGGAAGCAGAGCTCCTTGCTACCGGGCAGCACACAAGCACACGACGGTGTTTTGTTTGTGGAGACACCCGTCATCTTCGGAACGGTTGACCCCTGCGCAAGGCGCTTCAAGTTCTTCGAGCCATCGCCCCAACGCCTACCAGTCTGGTTCGTCGCGGGGAAACGACAGCACCCAGTAGGCGCGGGGTGACTTATTGGGGAAGAACTGAGCTCTGTTGAGCCTCAGGGAGGTATAGGTCAACAGGGCCCAGCCTCGAAGAGCTCCGTGCTCTAAAACATGGAACGTATGTGCAAGCAGGGCCCTGGAGGCGACCGTAAAGGGTTTCGAGAAGCCATGAAAGATCTTCATCGATTCTGGGGCGTCGGGCAATTATGCTCGACGCCCCACGATGGGAAGAAGTCAGCTGTATGCTGAGGCGCTTAAGGTGCGGTTGGGTGACATCGTCACTGTTCGCCTAGCGACGGGGACACGAGTCACGGTCCCGAAGGTCCCTGCAGACCTCGGAGTCAAGTTCATTGACTTTGATAGCGTGGAATGATGTCTAGTCTCAGATTTGGATGCAAGGTATGACGTCATCGTAGGGATGACATGATTGGAACACCATGAAGCAAGGATTAATTTGAGGTCAAAGTACTAAGGCGTTACGCGCATGTTTCGTGGTGGAGCTTTGGTGAGTCATGAACCCACTCTGCTAGGAAACAAAAGCGCTATTGACGAGAGCACTGGACCGAGACGGTCAACGTGCTAGATATTGGAATGTCCGAGCTGGTAGAAACCAACGGTGAATTGGACAGGAGTCCAGAGTATGGCTGGCGGGCTGATCGTGGAGTGGCACGTAACCCACTAAGCGCTGCTCAAGTTTTGAAGCAGTTGGTGCATCATGCGTGACATGGTCGGCCAAGGGCCGAGGCTTCGAAGGCGAGGCCCACGTGATGCACGTGAAGTGGCACGTAAACCACTGAGAGCTGCTCGAGTATCGAAGCAGTCGCTGCATGTCATGCGTGACATGTTCGGACAGAGTCCGAGGAATCTTGAGCACGGCCCTTCAGATGCGTGTTGAGTGGCGCGTAAACCACTGAGCACTGCTCTCGTTGTGAAGCATTCGCTGCATGCCATTGATTGCGTGGTCGGACAGAGAACGAGGCATCTTGGCCACGCCCATTCTGAAGCGCGTGGAGTGGCACGTTATCCACTGCAAAGCGATTTGGCCGAAGTGGTCATTGTACGACCGGGCGACGAGATAAACTCGTCATCGCTTCTGGATGAAGCTGTCTTGGAGGACACCAAGAGAATGATGAACGCACGAAGTGAATCGTCAATCCTACGGAATCCCTTGGATCCGTACTATCCTTCGGTAAAGGAATTTCATGACGTCGTCTCCAAAGACCCGCCTTCGGTCCTACCTCCGGACCGAACTGTGCGACATGAGATCAACCTAGTTTCGGGAACCAAATACTGCGTAACACACCAATGGCCCCTGCCCAAGGAGCAATGCGACGTCATTGACGCCTTTTTCCGTGCGAAGCGCGACGCAGGGATGGTATGTGAGAGCAAGTCTCCTCATTCGACACCCACGTTTTGTGTTCGGAAACCAAACGGTAAGTGGCGTATCGCCCATGCTCACAATAAGCTTAGCTCTGCCATCATTCCGGCACAAACGCCAATTCCTAGAAAGGATGTTTTTTCTGAACAACATGGTGGGCTGCACGAAGTACAGTACACTCCATGTGGTAGATGTATTTTACCAATTGCTCATGAGAGCGAGTGACATTTCGCTGACAGCGGTAAGCACTCCGAGC
>NW_020188969.1:422776-423703 GCF_900000015.1 Plasmopara halstedii
AGTGATGCCCCAAGGGCTGTCAAATGCATCGGCAACGTTTAATAGTCTTGTGACGCAGTTGTTCACGCCCCACAGGGCGTATGCACAGACATACTTTGACGACAATTTCGTTCACAGTCGTGCGGAGCCGGGAGGACGGATGAGGTGAACCACATCATCCATCTAAGAGCGGTGCTCGAGTGCATTCACACGAACAAACTGTACGCCAATGCAGACAAGTGCATCTTTGGCGCAGAAGAAATTTTCTTTTTAGGGTGCTTCATTGAGAAGCGTGGCCTTCGGCGGATCCCGCTAAGGTCAAGGCCATTGTAGACTGGCCGTTTTCAAAGAACAGAAGGACTTGCGTATGTGGCTTGGTTTTGCTTTTGACTTGCATAAGTACAGCGTAAATTACGCAGGAATGGCACGGCCATTATATAATCTCCTTAAAAAGGATGCGGAATGGTGCTGGAACACCGAACATCAGGAGGCTTTTGACGGGGACAAAGACAGCCTCCTGCATGCACCAATACTGGAGCTGCCAGAAGCTGAAAGTCCTTTCAGCGTCGGCTGTGACGCTTTGAACTTTGTTATCGGCTATGCACTGCTGCAAGCAGACGCCAAGGGGCGAGATCAGGTGATCGCGTTTGAATCTCGACAGCTCAAAGCTGCAGAGAATAACTACCAGTTCATGACAAGGAGCTACTTGCGATGAAGTATGCACTTGTCAAATTTGGGGTCCACCGGCTCGGCTCCAAACAGTTTGTGATCTATACAGATCATACGTCATTAAGCACTACGACTCAGTTGCCCCACCTCTAGCAGAGGATGGCTAGATGGTCATCCTTATTTGAGATATATAACTTCGAGGTTAGGTATAAGCCGGGAACGCAGAATGCTTTGGCTGACGCGTTGTCACGCAGACCAGACTATGAGCTTGCTCATGTT
>NW_020188969.1:423713-425043 GCF_900000015.1 Plasmopara halstedii
TCCCGCCATGCTGTTCTGAAGAACATCTATTCTAGGATCGGCGTCTGTGCCGGAATGGAGGCAGAGTTGAGCTTATTGTAAGCATGAGCAATACGCCACTTGCCGTTCGGCTTCCGAATACAAACCGTGGGTGACAAATGGGGAGACTTGATCTCACGCACCATTCCTGCGTCGTGCTTTGAACGGAAAAAGGCGTCTACGTCGCACTGCTCCTTGGGCAGGGGCCATTGGCGTGGTACGCAGTATTTGGTTCCAGGAATCAGGTCGATCTCATGACGCACACCTCGGTCCGGAGGTAGGACCGAAGGCGGGTCTTTGGAGACGACGTCTCGAAATTCCTTCACCAAAGGATAGTACGGATCCAAGGGATTCCGTAGGATCGACAATCCAGTTCGTGCGTTTAGCACTCTCTTGACGTCCTCCAAGACAGATTCATCTAGACGCGATGACGAGCTTATCTTCTCGTTCGGTCGTACACTGACCACTTCAGCCAAATCGCCTACCTCCAAGGCACTACCGAACTCTTCAAGGGACATCTCGTCCAGCTCAAGACGAGTATCTACTGCAGGCATAGCCTCGAGGCGGACGTCGTCATCTTCCTCCCCCGTCATACCGTTGACGAGGGTGTATAACTGCGCGCCATCGTCTACGGTAGACACACCCTTGATCAGGGTCGGCAGCCAGCATACGGCGTCGCCGTCGCCTCTGTACAGAGGATCTATGTCTCGGTGAGACCAGGGTGAACACCCATTCCGCGTCGTTTGGTGTCACCCTTACTGTGCCTTCCTCTGGAGCTCTGATGTTATCTACAACATCCAACGAAGAGCTGCAAGCCTCGCAGTCTTCGTCGAGTGGATAACGTGCCACTACCGCGCATCAGAAGGGCCGTGCCCAAGATGCCTCGGACTCTGTCCGACCACGCCATCAATAGTATGCAGCGACTGTCTTGCAACGAGATCAGTGATCAGTTGTTTAGGTACCACTTCACGTGCATCTCGGGGCCTCCCTCTCGTTGCCTCGGCCCTTGGCCGACCATGTCACGCACGACATGCAGCGACTGCTCCGAAACTTGAGCAGCGCTCAGTGGTTTACATGTCTCCCACGATCAGCCCGCGAGCCACGCTCGAGACTCCTGTCCGACACACCGTTGGTGTCTACCAACTCGGACATTCCAATGTCTAGCACGTTTACCGTATCGGTCAGTGCTCTCGCCAGTAGCGCTTTTGCTTCCTAGCAGAGGTGGATGCATGACTCGCCAAAGCTCCACCGGGTGACGTGCGCGTAGCGCCCAAGGTCTTTGACCTCCAGTCAATCCATGGCTCATGGTGTA
>NW_020188969.1:425053-425449 GCF_900000015.1 Plasmopara halstedii
ATGTGTAATATTACGGCTCCCCGGTGATAATTTACGCGCTGGGGTATTTTTTTTAAAGTTGAGATATTTTATTATATATGGCAAAAGTTGGGGCATTTTTTTTATTCTCCCAATAAAAAAATAAAAATCAGTTTTGAAATTAAACCGAAGAGTCAATTAGCCTCGGGAAGGCAATAATTACTCTTGGAGAAAGCGGATTGCGATCCGCTAACTCATACTTGGTTCTTGTAAAGAACGAAAGGTCTGTGACCTAAAGTACGCTTCCTCAAGCGTTTTCTACGGCAACCTCGCTGCACTTGGTAGCTCTTGTAGACAATCTACACCTGAGTCGTATAGATTGATCCTCTGTGAGGATGGAGAAATTTTCCTCTTTGCCCCAGGGCATGCAGGACGGGC
>NW_020188969.1:425459-426154 GCF_900000015.1 Plasmopara halstedii
TGACGCCTCGGCCCTTGGCCGACCATGTCACGCATGACATGCAGCGACTGTTCCGAAAATTGAGCAGAGCTCAGTGGTTTACGTGCCTCTCCACACGCATCTGAAGGGCCGTGCCCTCGATGCTTTGGCCCTTGGCCGACCATTTCACGCATGACATGCAGCGACGGTTCCGAAACTTGAGCATCGCTCAGTGGGTACGTGCCACTCAACGATCAGCCCGCGAGCCACGCTCAGGCCTCCTGTCCAATAAACATTAGTGTCTACCAATTCGGACATTAATGTCTAGCACGCTGACCGTCTCGGTCCAGTGCCCCCTCTTATAGCGCTTTTGTCTCCTAGCAGAGGTGGGTTCATCACTCGCCAAAGCTACACCAGGAGACGTGGGCGTAGCGCCCAAGGTCTTTGACCCCCAATCACTCCATGGCTTATGGTGTTCCAACCATGCCATTCCTAGGATGAGGTTATAACTTGCATCCAAGTCTAGGGTTAGACTGCGTTTCACGCTATCAAAGTCAAGGAACTTGACTCCGAGGTCCACAGGGACCTTCGGGACCGTGACATGCGTCCCCGTCGCTAAGCGAACAGTGACGATGTCACCCCAACCGCTTTCAGCGCCTCAGCAAGCACCTGACTTCATTCCATCGTGGAGCGTCGAGCATAATTGCCCGACGCCCCAGAATCGATGAGGATTTTCC
>NW_020188969.1:426164-427815 GCF_900000015.1 Plasmopara halstedii
CCTCGATCAGCCCGCGAGTCACGTTCTGAACTCCTGTCTGATACAGCGTTGGTGTCTACCAACTTGGACATTTCAATGTCCAGCACGTTGACCGTCTCTGTCCAGTACTCTCGCCAATAGCCCTTTTTTCGAGTAGAGATGGGTTCATGACTCGCCAAAGCTCCACCAGGAGACGTGCGCGTAGCGCCCAAGGTCTTTGACCTCCAATCAATTTATAGCTCATGGTGTTCCAACCATGCCATTTCTAGGATGAGTTAATACCTTGCATTCTGTTCTAAGACTAGACAGCGTTCCACGCTATCAAAGTCAAGGAACTTGACCTCGAGGTCCACAGGGACCTTCGGGACCGTGACACGTGTCCCCGTAGCTAGGCGAACAGTGACAACGTCACCTAACCGCGCTTCAGCACCTCAGCATACAGCTGACTTCTTTCCATCGTGGAGCGTCGAGCATAATTGCCCGAAGCCCCGGATCGATGAGGATTCTCCATGGCTTCTCGAAGCCCTTTACGGTCGCTTCCACGACCAGCAAGCCCGGCATGCATACACGTTCCGCGTTCAAGAGCACGGAGCGCTTCGGGGCTGAGCCCTGCTGACCTATGCTTCCATGAGGTTCAACATAACTCAGTTCTTCTCCAGGAGGTCGCTCTGCGCCTACTGGGTGGTGTCGTTTCCCCGCGACGAACCAGACTGGTTGGAACTGGGGCGATGGTTCGAAGAACCTTGATGCGCCTTGCGCAGGCGGCAACCTTTCTGCAGGTGACGGATGTCTCCACAGACAACCACCGTCGAATATGTGTATTCTGCCCGGTAGCTCAGAGCTCTGCTCCCTCGTCTTCAGCATAGTTGAGATTCATAGGATCAGGCCCGCTCGACGAGCTGTTGGAGTGTGCATTCCAACCAAGTCGTACCGACTTGAAATTGAATACGGCATTCAATACCACATTCAACGCCTCTTTAAATGAAGACGAATGCGCACGGAAGACTTTCATTCAGGCCACGCCAGTGCGAAGGCCTTCCAAAAAGACGGTCACTGTGACCACCTCCGGGAGGGGATTTGCTGCCATACCGGCAATGAGAGTTCGCATCTCTTGGACAAAGTCCACAAATTCCTTGTTGCCCTGCCGGGAGGCAAGGAAACGCGATCGCACGCGATACGCCTGATTTAGCGGCGAGAACACTCGTGAGAGCTGCAATTTCAGCTTCGCCCAGGAGGGAAACGCAGCATCGACCGAAGTGCCGCACGTCAGTGCCCATTCTTGCGCTCGACCACCGAGCTTGGAGATGACTAGCGCCACGTGCTGTTTCTCGGGTTCGAGCATGGCAGATGCGATGGCCAAAACGACCTCTCTCGCTCAGAGAAGGAAATTTTTTCCATCCTTCCCCTGAAAGACCTTAGCACTCACCATGAGCGGCTTAGACGGGGGAAGTCATCCGTCACCGACGGTGGCGTCATAGACGCAAACGATACAGACATCTTCTACTGCAGGTGTTCTAGCAGTGCGTTTTCGTTACTTAAAAACGCCTCTAGACGCGCGCCGATTGCCTCGGGCCTTGTGCTACTAGTTGTTGCGCGCCATCAGGGCCAAGCAACGACATCAGCTTGTTAAGCCCGTCCTGCATGCCCTGGGGCAAAGAGGAAAATTTCTCCA
>NW_020188969.1:427894-431609 GCF_900000015.1 Plasmopara halstedii
AGTCTGGCAACGCCAGTATTGGTACCCTGTCAAAAGCAACCCGATCATCGGTGTTCCAACACCATTTCGTATCCTTCTCAAGGGCAATCAACAATGGCCGTGCTGTTTTCGCATAATTTGCGCTATACTTGCGCAAGTAGTTGACGAGACCAAGCCACTTACCCAAGTCCTTTTATTTCTTTATAGGCCGGCCAGTCCACAATGGCCTTGATCTTAGCGGGGTCCGCTCGAAGGCTACGCTTCGAAATGAAGCACTCTAAAAGGGAATTTCTTCCGCGCCGAAGATGCACTTTTCTGCATTAGCATACAGCTTATTCGTGCGCACGCACTCGAGCACCTCTCTCAGCTGGACGATGTGGTTTTTCTCATCTGTCCTCCCGTGCCCCGCACGATTGTAGACGAAGATGTCGTCGAAGTATGTTTGTGCATACGCTCGGTTGGGCCTGAACAACTGCGTCACAAGACGATTAAATGATGCTGGTGCCTTTGACAGCCTTTGGAACATCACCGGTCACTCCCAGAGCATCCCGCTCGGAGTATTTACCGCTGTCAGCGGAATTTCTCTCGCTCTCATGAGCAATGGTAATAACGATCGACCAACTCGAGTGCGCTGCGCTTTGTACAGCCAACCATATTATTCTGGAAAACATCCCTCCTAGGATTCGGCGTCTGTGCCGGAATGTTGGTAGCGTGAGCGATACGCCACTTGTCGTCCGGCTTCCGGACACAGAACGTGGGTGTTGAATGGTGAGAGTTGCTCTCACACACCATTCCTGCGACGTGTTCGCAAGGAAAAGGCGTCATTGACGCCACACTGCTCCTTGGGCAGGGGCCATTAGCGTGTAACGCAGTATTTGGCTCCCGGAACCAGGTCGATCTCATGACACACACCTCGGTCCGGAGGTAGGACCGACGGCGGGTCATTAGAGACGACGTCTTGAAATTCATTTACCAATAGTACGGATCCGCGGGATTTTACAGGATCAACGATCCACGTCGCGCTTTTCGCACCCTCTTGGTGTCCTCCAGAACAGCTTCATCCAGAAGTTACGACGATGACAAGGGTATATAGCTGTGCGCTAACGTTTACGGTAAACTTACCCTGGGTCAGGGTCGACGCCCTGCATCTTGCAGATAACATACGGCTTCACCGTCTCCTCTCTATAGAGATTTTACGTCTTGTCGAGACTAGTGGGAACACGCACTCGGCGTCGTCCAGTGTCCTTACTCCCTGCTCCATTGAAGCCGTAATGTTATTAACATCATCTAACGAAGAGCTGCTACTTCCGCGGTCTTCGTTGAGTGGATAACCTGCCAATTCACGCGCATTAGAAGAGTCTTGATCAAGATGCCTTGGACCTCGTCCAACCATGCCACTCTTGGCATGCAGCAACTGCTGCGAAACGCGACCAGTGCTCAGTGGATTATGTGCCATTCTACGTTCATCCCACGAGCCATGCTCGGGACTCTTATCCGATAGACCTTCGGTGTTCTACAACTCGAATACTCCGATCATCAGCACTTTGACCGTCCCGGTCCAGTGCCCGTGCCAATAGCGCTTCTGCTTCCTAGCAGAGGTGGGTTCATGACTCACCGAAGATCCACTAGGAGACGTGCGCGTAGTGCCTAAGGTCTTCGATCTCCTATCGACCCATGGATCATGGTGTTCCAACCATGCCATACCAAGGATAATGTCTTACCTTGCTTTCAAGTCTAAGACTAGACAGTGTTTCACGCTATCAGAGTCAAGGAGCTTGACACCTAGGTCCACAGGGACCCTCGGCATAGTGACACAAGTCCCCGTCACTAAGTGAACAGTGATGGTGTCACTCAACCGCGCTTCCAACGCCTCGGTATACAGCTGACTTTCCTCGATCGTGGAGCGTCGAGCATAATTGCCCGGCGCATCAGAATCGATAAAGATTTCCCTGGCTTCTCAAAGCCCTTTACGGTTGCTTTTACGACCAGCAAGTCCGGCTTGCACACACAATCCGATGTTCAAAAGCATGAAGCTCTTCGGGGCTGGGCTCTGCTGCCCTCTACCTCTTTGAGGCTCGACAGAAATCAGTTTTTTCCCAGTAGGGCGCCCCATGCCTTCTGGGTGGTCTCGTTTCCCCGCGTCAAACCAGACTGGTTAGAAGGGGGACGACGGTTCGACAACCTTTGCGCGCCTTGTGTAGGGGATAACCAGCCCGAAGGCGACTGGTGTCTCCACAGATAAAACACAATCGAGTGTTTTCACGCTGCTCAGTTGCTCGGAGCTCTCCCTCCCCCTTCTCAGCATAGCTGAGATCCATTGGCTCAGGCCCGCTCGACGAGCCCTGATGGTGTGCATTCCAACCAAGTCGTGTCGACTTAAAGTTGAATTTAGCATTCAATACCACGTACACCGCTTCGTCAAAGAAGATGGAAGCACACGGAAGACTTTCATTCGGGCCACTAAAATGCGGAGGGCCTAATAAAGACAGTCAATGAGACCGCATCGGGGGGAGGTTCTGCTGTTATCCCGGCATTGAAAGCTCTCGGCTCTTGACCAAAGTCCACTAACTCCTTCTTGCCCTGTTGGGAGGTAAGGAATCGCGATCTCACGCGATATGCCTGGTTAAGCGGTGAGAACATTCGCAGAAGCTGACTTTTCAGCTCCTTTCAGAAGGGAAACGCAGCTTCAACCGAAGCACCACACGTTAGTGCCCATTCTCGCGCTCGGTCCTCGAGCTTAGAGATATCTAGCGCCACGCGCTGTTGTTCTTTTTGAAGCATGGCTGATGCCATAGCCATCTCGGCCTCTCTTATCCAGAGCAAGAGATTCTCTCTACCCTTACCCTCGAAGGACTTAACGATCACTATGAGCGGCTTGGGTCGGAAAAATTCATCCGTCGTCGACGGTGGCTTCATGGACGTATTCGACGCTGACAGCTTCTGCTGTAAGTGATCTAACAAAACATTTTCATAACTTGAAAACGATGCTAGGTGTGCGCTTATGGCCCATGTGCAACGAGGTGCTTCACGCCCTTAGGGCTCAGCTGGGACATCAGCTTATTAAGCCCATTTTGCATGCCATGGGGCAAATAGGCGTATTCCTCCATCATCACAGAGGATCAGTCGCAACGACTCGGGCTTAGATTTACCACGAGTGCTACCTAGTGCAGCGGGGCTGCCGTGGCTCTTTGCTTAAAGGAAGCTTACTAAGGTCACCGACCTTACGTTCTCAAACAGAACCAAAGCGAGTGTAGCGGGTCGAAATTTGCTGACTCCAAGAGTACCCAAGACCTTAACCCAAGGCAGTTGTACTCTTTTGTTCGAAATTGAAACTATGTTTATCTTTTTTTTGCGGCAGAGCCGCATATATCTAAAACCTTAGGTTTTTCTACTTAATTAGGATAACTACTGGCAGTCTCGCCACGTAGTAGCTTCTTGTTACGGTTTAGCCACACCATTACACCGCCTTATGTAATCCATACCTTTGCATGGTCACAACATCTCGCGTGAACCACCCTTTAAATACAAGGGTACGTGTAACCCCGTTACAAAATATGTGTACTTAAATAAGCACGTGTGTACATACGTGTGAGACCTGCCAGCGGGCTATACCCTCACTGCATGCGTCAGCGCTCTTGTTATTATAATTTCTATCTAAAATATCTTTAATTTTTTACTGAACGTTTGAGTACGTTTACTGTTGCTGCCGCGTCAAACGGGGGCGTCTGGTTCAATC
>NW_020188969.1:431619-440551 GCF_900000015.1 Plasmopara halstedii
CACCCCTGTTACCAGGGTACGTGTAACCCCGTTACATAGCCAGTATGAGTGTAAAGGATCGCAATACGCTACCTTCAAGAGTACCGAAAACCTTAACCCAAGGCAAATTCACTCTTCCGTTCAAAATCCAAACTGTATTTATTTGCGGCAAATCCGCCTATATCTAAATATCTATTTTTTTCTGAATAAATAGTAAAATCAGATGAAATGCATACCTATTGGCAGTCCCGCCACGTTACGGTGTATCCACACCGTTGTGTGATTACACCGTCTTCTGTAATCCACATCTTTGTACGGTCACACCATCTTGTGTGACCTACCCCTTCATACCGGGGTGCGTGTAACCTCGTTACACTGCACGCGTAACATAATTGGCCTCACGATGGATACCTTGTGTGATTCCACAGCAATCCGAATTGGGCGCTCATAGTGGTGTCTCATCAGCGCAATCTTACAAATGATGAACGCCCTCAGGCAAACAATTATCGCTTCCGACCCCTTTACCACCAGTTTTCTAATCCCAGAGGAAACAACGATAGACAAAAGCTTTCCAAGCGTATCTTGTTGTCCCCGGGACAGGCAATCGAGCGAATCGTGCTTCATCCTTATATCGTATGCAGGATTACAGCGACTCGGTCGTCATTTTGACTACCACTGCTCTCAAGTGCAACGGGGATGCCATGCGTCATGCACAAGATAGCCTTGACTCAAAGCATCTGCCTTCTTCAACGCAGGGTAAATTGTTCCTATTTCAATAATAACATTTATTCAAAATTGATTCTACGAACTAACACGTTTCTCTCAGAACTATCTCAACTGTTTGACATTACATCGTCTTTATTAGTATAGTAGACTGGTACCTTTGGTTTTTGCACAATTTCATGAGTGTAATTTATATTGCGTTCTGATACACTAAATAGAATATATTACGACAGTATATTCCATTTTTCGAAATAATGAGACATAAACATAAAAAACTTGCTCGAATAATACAATGATTGTTCGATTCTGTATCAATACACATGTAAAAGTGATAGTTTGTACACCTGTACACCTGTACAAAATCGTTCTAGCTATCACTTTTACATGCTGAGCCACCTTAACGTACTCACTGCATTATGCCACATTGCAGACTCTAAACCCTATCCAATGGCGCAGATAAATATACACAATTCCAAAATAGACAATTTGCATTCCAATGTGCCTGCCTTGCTTTAGCTCTGAATACGCTTTATGATGCACTTTTTCAATCTCTATTGAACCACGAGGAGATTTTTGACATTATTTTTGATCTCATTGGATCCTCCTCATCACCAGCGTCCTCAGCCGGGTCGTCAACGACATTTACAGAGCTAGGAGCTCCTAGGTAGCGTTCTTCGAAAAAACCCATACCGGGAACCAATTGTCCTTCCTTGTTGAGTCGCGAGTCCAACGAGGCGGTCACTAATCGTGCATCACCAAAAGCCTACATCCCAGTATATTGGTTACATACGCAGTATGAAAACATCATAGATGCCCGCCCACCTTGCAAAAGCCATCTGCAGCTTCGGAGCAAGTTACAAGAGTCACGACTGTAATTTTTTCTTCCTTAGCTCCATGGTGCATCAAAAGCTACGAAATAGCGTTCTCGCATTGTTTAAAACAATATACAGTGATAAGGCAGTGATAGAATATGCGCACATGAATGACTTTATCGACTTGAGAAACCGACGCAAGTTCTGGCAACAAAAGCAATACTTCGTAATCCTCCAGACCTTCCGGAAAAGTAGCCTTAACGATCTATCCAGAAGTATATAATTACCGGTTTAGTTGTACCAATGAAATATTTTGTCGCGTACCGCGCTGCCACCTTTGGCAGCATCTTGTACCAAGATTTCACCGTATTTAGCATCGTAAGGCAGAGTTGTTTGAAGAACTTGTGATAAACTGTACACGAACCAGCAAATTCGGGGTGAGACTACCTAACTAACCAACAGGTGTACGCGCTGTCTCAATGCGCAAGTAAAAAAGCTATGTTAAGTTTCAGGCACCCTTTCTGAGCATCTGGGTTCACAGCGATGCTAATGCCGCACACCTTAACATCGTCTTCAAACACAAGCCCCTCAATTTTGTATCCATGTGGGGTTGTTACAACGGCCTTCACAGGCAATAACAATAAGTTGACCCAGAAATGGTGTTAAATAAGCGGGTGACGTAACCTCGATACCTCGTCATCGGTCGGAAGTTCTGCCAGCGCCAACTCACATGCTGAACGCAGCACTCCATTCGCATCATGCGCAAATTGTGCACCTTTTTCCCAAATATTGTTATTCGATCGAAGGAGCGTTCCTAGCGTTTTGCAATGCACTTACCGGCATTTTTGTAGTCGCGAATTCTCGTCATGCCGAGCTGAATCAATTCACTTTCTAGATCCAAGACTACCACATTTTCATGCTGAAATCCATCAACAATTACCCCAACGAAACGTTACTCAACATTAAAACAGTTGCCGCAAACCTGAGCTTTCCAGAGCTCTAGTCGGACTCCTCGCCCTAATGCCTCGCTACAAATGTTGTTTTCCGTCATCAATCAATATATATATGTATAGCGTTATGATTATTGTACATACCCGCTAGTATATACGCGTTGTTCCGCACGCAAATGCTGCTGCAATAGAAGCATGGGCGAGCTTATAAGCGCGACTGCACCAAGCCTCGCATGAGTGCGCACAGCTCGTATAAACATTTTTTTTACGTATTCAGTCTCAGGATCGAAGCTAAACGGCAAATTATGATTGGTCAAATTCCAACCTCAACAAAAAAGGAAGCCATGTTGCACGAAGGGACACGTTGAACGTCAAAGATATGTCGAAGCAAGGCGCTCGTCAGCGCGATCGACTGGTAGACAGGCTTTCAGAGCAGTATTCATCTTCCAAATCTGGCTCTTCGTCGTCCGGATTTACACGAAGAACCACTCGGAGAAAAAGCGTGTCGAGAGAAATTGGTCAAAACCCGAATGATGGGATCAAGCAGAATAAGAAAGAAGGTTTTAAGAAAGCAGAGAGAATAAAGCAAACTCCTTTACTTGACAAAGATGTTGTGGAGACAGTATATAGTGCAATGACCGGGCAAGTGCAGCGGTATGCTAGTCGTTTTTGGCTTGAGCAATTTGCTAAATACGAGGAAGCGAAATGTCCCGGATCGCTTAAGACGGACAAGTTTGTGAGATGCCTGAATAAATTAGGCATCAAATTTGATAAAAGTGAACAGTATGAGGCTCTCGCAGACTGTTTCAGAGTAAGCGGGGTAGAAAGAATTGACAGTGACGGTGATAACTCTAACCAGAAGGACAAATCAACACAACTCGTCGATTACAGTGCTTTTGTTGATTTTGCTTGTAATGTTCGGGATTCGACAAAATTGAGTGAAATTGCAACATCAATGCGAAAAAGTATATCACAATACGACGGTAAAAAACAGTCTTCGACTTCCTATAATATGGCAACTGGTCTTGAAAAGCTCGACCGACACAAAAGAGGGTGGATCACTTCAACACAGTTCAAGCGGGCTTTGCAGCGTGAAGATCAAGGCCCACAAATTCGCCTATCCAAGATGCAAATAAATATGCTTGTAGATCGATTTGAATACGAGTATGAAAATCAGCAACTAGGTATTGACTATTTGCAATTTGCACGATGGCTACAACCACTTCTTCATCTTGAATTGAAAAGTGTTCATGAACGACTAAGAATGCTCATTGAAGATGCACGCCTAAAGCAAGGCTGGAGTCTAGACGAGGTATTTAGAGCTATGGACGTTGACAAAGATGGAGCCATTGATGAAGTCGAGCTGAAGGAAGCTCTTTTGGACATGGGCTTACCACTAACAGACGCACAGATTCGGTGCTTGGCCGACGAGTATGACGTCGATGGAGACGGCAAGATACAATGCAAAGAATTTTTCTCATTGTTTGCGTATTCTGGTAAAAGTCAAGCTAGGACTCTAAAAAGACGAAATGATGACTTCAGTGACATGGAAAGCAACATGATGTTAGACACAAAAAAGAGAGACAGGCAGAAGCGAAATGTCCGTAATTCGTTTAGCTGGGGTATTAACAAGGCGTTTGCGCGAAAGCAAGCATCAAAGAACAACAGAAAAAAGAGCCTGACTGACAAAAACTCAGCTAAAGATGAAGACTTGGAGCTCTCAGAGGACACCAGTAGTGAAATCGTGAGTCAAAGGAGGTCTGAGAGGAAGCAAAAAAGACTTTATAGTACCGTTGACGAAGCAATTGCTGACAGAGGAATGAAGCAAAGACATCTTCAAGAGGAATCAAATTCGTCAGACGAGGGCAAAAAGAATAGTAGTTTAACCTCAGACGACCAAAGACAGCGGACATTCACAGCAAAAAGCATACGCAAAGGGAATAGGAAACGAGCCGTTCAGCTATCCTCAACCGAAAGTGAGCAAGAGGATACATATCACAAGCAGAGAAGGACCCGGGCACACAGAACAAAGCGTAATGACAGGAAAAGGTCGGCAACATCTGAAAGTGACGACAAAACCAGAGATCAAAAGAGCGGTAGCCTTAACACCCGTACGTTTAATTCATCCAAAAAACCTGGTATGAAGAGCACCGACAGAAAAAAACAAGATTTGCCAAAAAGCGTCCACAGCCAAAGTTTGGCTTTAAAGTCGCAAGATCGATCTCGCAGCCGCCGAAAACCGCCTCACAGGCAGACAACCCATCTTCATCGTTCGACGTCAAGTTTACATCGAAGGCGTCAGACCAGTCCATCTCGACCGGTGCGGCGGACAAGTATGATTTTATCTGGTAGCGATGCTGGTGGCAGCTCAGACATATCAAATGATAGATTTGACTCGTCGTCCGGTCTGGATGTTGCTCAACTGCGCCATCGTCAGAAAGCAAAAGGCTTACGCAAAATCCACCGCAATAGTCATGCCAAACATACGCAAAATAACACAGAAAAAAAATCAGATGAATATACCATCAAAGATAGCTTTGACAATAATACCGACTTATACGAAGGAGAAGAAAGGAGTCTATCGGATGAAGAATATCATAAACATTTAAAGCGCTCTCTTCGCCGAGCATTCGACTTCTTTGACTTAGACCAGACGTCCACGATTGACAAGCGCGAGCTTGGTCACGTTTTACGAGCTTTGGGCCATGAGTTTACATCGAAAGAACTTGAAGTAGAGATGGCGAACGCTGACTTGGATCGAAATGGGCAGCTTGACTTTTACGAATTTGTTACATTCGTCAAGAGTCAAATCGCTCAGAAAACATATCTACTATCACGACAACGCGAAATGGAGATCCGCCAATCCTTCCAGTCGCTCGATACCGATAAGAATGGGTCGTTGAACGAGCAGGAGTTTGAATATCTCATTTATAAGGTACTACAAGTAGAATTGTCGATCGAGGAGCAAAACGCACTTCTGGATTTTATCGATAAGGATGCTGATGGTGTGATTAGCGAAGAAGAGTTTATTGTATTTCTTAGGAAGCTAGAAACCTTGTATTGCAAGTACAGCCAAAGAGGCAGTTTAAGGAAGCAGGAGGACTTTATGGTTTCGCTTGATACTCATTCACAGCTGGCTTACTCTGCAATGAAAAAGCTAGTCCGCGGTGCTCCAATGGACATCGATCGAAGCTTGCTCATGTTTTTTGGCATTCCATCCAATTTTCGTCCAGCCATATCATCTGCGGCTACATGTCGTGCGCTTTATGACAACACGATGGAGCACGTTCTTTCATTTCCCTCACCCCAAACCATTGAAGCGCTAGCGCTGGACACCACGTTGAGCGAAAAAAAGTCTTGGTTTACGCCCAGCTGGCTGGATACAAACAGTGAAGAGTTTCGCATGTTGCAGATCGCGGAAAGTGTCGAAGCTCAAGCGATTGTTTCTCTGAAAAGAGCTGCTGGTGTGCCGAAGCCATTCGACACAAGAGAAGACGACGTGATGAAGCGCTGCGTCCATGTGTGTCTTTTTCAAGAGCAAGAGAAAACTGCAAATTCTCGAAATCAGAAATCATCAAGACGTCAACAAAATAGCAAACAAAATTCTTGTGATAAGAAGGTGACGGGTGCAGGTATTGTGGTCGGAAATGTGCACGAAATCCCCGTCTATTGGCATCAAGGTGAAGAGGATGTATGGGAGTTTTCAAGGAAATCTACGAAAGAGGATAAATACAAGTTTCTCGTGCGCACGAATACAGTGAATGACCACTTGTACTTGTTAGTGGAATTTATTATTCACCTTAGGCTCAATTCTGATGAAAACCAGTCAAAAAACAAACGGTATAAACATTGGCAAGCATGTAAAGACCAAAGAAGTGTTGGAGATATGAGGGTGGAGGAAGAAACTCGTGAAATGGTGTGCTGTTGGTGCAAGATTCCGGTTCGACAATTGTTAGCAAAACGCTCGGATATATTGCGTCATAAGGAAATATTATGGGGAGGTACTGCAAATGCCCCGGTTGATATTGAGCAGGATGAGCTTCTGCGTCGACGAACGGGGTGGCGAGCGCTCACTAATATGTTTACGAAGCCTTCCCCACCGATTATGGGTATAAAAAGTGTGCCAATTGATCTTCTATCTGACGATCTGCAAAGTTTTGTACGGCAGATGCCCCCGATTGTGATTGCACCATTTGTGGCGCTCCCGATTCTTGCCGAATATATGATTCTTGTGCGTAAATCTCTCGCTTGTGTCGCTGGCTCTTCATCAGGTAATGCTTATTTAAGTGGTAATTTACGTCCGCGATCGTTTAAAATATGCTACTTGATGAAATAGTTGTTATGTGCGAGCCTGCTCTCAAACTATTACCAAAAATCGTGGATGACTACGCTGCGTTGTCAATTTTCCGAAAGGCTTTTGACATTGAAGTAGCCGGAATAAAGTCTAGCGAGGTGAGTTCACATTGTTTTCTTGATACTTTTGTTTCATGCATTGATTTTGCGCACCATTGTTGCAGGATCGTCGTTTGAAGTTTCAGCAGCTTGTGCTTCGCATGTGGCCGTCATTCGTGCACTGGCAAGAACATATCCCTCCTTCAATCTTGTCAACTAATGCAAATCAGAGCCAGAACTCAACAAATCTTGCTAATCTTCCACCTAATGAAATCCTTACTGCTGCAAATTCGGCTTCAAATGAGGAGAATCTTCAGATAGACACTCAGATGCGACTGAAATTGTTGGAGACGACAGCATCTGGGTACGTAACATATTTATTTTCACAGCGATGAATGAATGGATTTTCATGCCTGTCCGTTCGATGATGTACAGCAAACTGCGATTGCAAGATATTCACGTAGCCTCCACACCATTTCACGTCCGCGAGGTAGCTTTTCGCCGCATGTTGTAGTTAAGCCATCAATAACAGCAAATATATTAATTTCCGGGCTTTTAAGCCAATAAACGATATGTATCAATTGTCTGGTTATTATGTTACATATCACTCACTACTCTAGCAGATCAAATCATGGAGGTCTTGCGCGAACATGTAGATGCTATCGCTTTGAGCGAAAACTTTTCAGTCAATGGATTTCGCCTGATGGTGGCGTTGGCAAGTTGCAGCCTCATAGCGCCGCTCATCCACCTTGCGCCCGGCGAGAAGTCCCGTATGAATTTGACTACATTGTGTAGATATTAATTTTGCTTCTCACTTTGCTAAATTACTGCTGTTTAGGTCACTTGTTTAATACGGTGGTGGGACTAATAATTGGTCTCTTTGTGTTTGATCTGGCTGTGCTCCATACCATTGGGTCAGCCATCGCAGTCTATGTGCTCATGATAGTGGCTCCAAGGTGTTACAAACTTGATTATTAAAAAGATTTCTGCAACTAAAGATTGTTTGCTATTTTATGATATGTAGAGAGTTCGTCGGACGCATTGTAATGTCGTTGCTTTTATCGTATCTTGTCGCAGTGTAGGGAACCAAAATGCATTCGCTCAGTTTTTTTTGGAATTTGCAGCACTGAGATTTTTTTTTTCAGCCACTATTACCGCGAATTCTACAGTCCAGACCTTGTGTGGGACTCGGCCCAGATGGTTTTGACTCTCAAGCTTAGCAGCGTGGCGATCAATTACAGCGATGGCTGTCTACCCAAGGAGAAGAAAACGCCTACAATGCAAAAAAATGAACTTCAAGAAATACCGGCACTGATTCCGTATTTAGGTACTGCTTCGTTAGCATTTCGACTGAATCTGGGTGATCAATAATTTTATTTTGTTAGGTTTCGTATTCTTCTTTCCAACCTATTTGGCTGGCCCTGCTTTTGAGTACAAAGACTACATATTTTGGATGAAGGAGATTCGTGTTGCTCAATTTTCTGTCCACCTGCGAAATATATTTCTTATTCTGGTGCGTTATGTGTCTATTTCCACAAAATCACTTCATGGCTAGTTTGATTTCTTGAAAATGAAATTTATTCTGATTTTGTAGGTTTCGGCAGCTGGGTTCTTCGCTTCAATCCAATTCCCTGTTGACGCAATTGACTCACCTGACTTCTTTCCCAAATCACCTTGGGTATTACGCTGTCTTCTAATGTGCATTCCTGTCGTCTTGTTCCGTTTTCGATATGTACGTGGAGAATAGTCTCATTCTGTAATACGTAGCCAATGACGCTTAAATGTGCAGTACCTGGCGTGGTCTCTGGCTGAGGCGGCAAGTGCAGCCGCTGGTGTTGGCTACGTACCGGCCACGGGGAGATGGTCCGTTAGTTGGAGTGACTTTACTGTCGTGACTATGCGTGGATCTGATGATTGTCAATTTTTTTGTTTGAAAGGAATGGTATCACCAACAACGACATCCTCTGTGTAGAGATACCTACAAATTTCCGTGTAGCAATCAACAACTGGAATATAGGAGTCGCGCGTTGGATCAATACATGTACGCTCATATCGACATAGTTGCTTTTGCACCTT
>NW_020188969.1:440561-441262 GCF_900000015.1 Plasmopara halstedii
TCGGAGCACGGGAGGATGGATGAGGAGAACCACATCGTTCATTTAAGAGCGGTGCTCGAGTGCATGCGCACTAAAAAACTGTTCGCCAATGTAGACAAGTGCATATTTGGCGCAGAAGAGATTCCCTTTTTAGGGTGCTTCAATGGGAAGCGTGGCCTTCGAGTGGATCCCGCTAAGGTCAAGGTCATTGTAGATTGGCCGGTTATAATGAACCAGAAGGACTTGCGTAAGTGGCTTGGTCTTGCCAATTACTTGCACAAGTACAGCAAGTAATTGGCAAGACCAAGCAACTACGCAGAAATAGCCCGGCTATTATCCAATTTTTTAAAAAGAATCGTGTTGGAACACCGAACATCAGGAGGCTTTTGACGGGGTCAAAGACAGCCTCCTGTATGCACCCATACTGGCACTGTCAGACCCTGATCGTCCTTTCAGCGTCGTCTGTGACGCATCGGACTTTGCCATCGGCTGTGCACTGCTGCAAGCAGACGCCGAGGGGCGAGATCGGGTGATCGCGATCGAATCTCGACAGCTCAAAGCTGCAGAGAAGGACTACCCAGTTCATGACAAGGAGCTACTTGCGATGAAGTAAACACGTGTCAAGTTCAAGATCCGCCTGCTCGGCTCCAAGCCGTTTGTGATATATACAGATCATGCGTCACTACGCACTGCGACTCAGTCGCCCCACCTTTTGCAGAGGA
>NW_020188969.1:441272-441687 GCF_900000015.1 Plasmopara halstedii
TTTACGATTTTTTTTTTGTCCGCTGAGGGGCTCGAACCCGCACCACACAACGTAAGGTCCAGAAGCATTGACCATTCGACCCACGCCACCGGGTCAACCCGTCTAGCCCAGTTGGTAGAGCGCTGGCCTTTAAGCCAGTGGTCGTGGGTTCGAGCCCCACGGGGGGTAAAAATAGCCATCAGAAAATGCTTGAGCAAACAAGTTCTAAACGCTTATGTATCATATCGCTTTTTAACGATTATCGCTACATACTTTGGTATAACAATCGTTCTGTCGGTACACAATGGTCTATCCTACTGTAACGTGCTACATAGTAAATATGAACGTACATTAAAGTATTTGGTGCCTGACAAAAAGATATTTCTTGCAGTCAGCATTTGGCGATTTGCGTTGCTTTCGATGTCAGCATTTTTCA
>NW_020188969.1:441697-442161 GCF_900000015.1 Plasmopara halstedii
CAAAAAGATATTTCTTGCAGTCAGCATTTGGCGATTTTCGTTGCTTTCGATGTCAGCATTTTTCATGGCTGAACAAATTAAAAGGGTGGTCAATCTTCGTTGGCAAATATATTGCGTTCGATGAAACATAACGGTGTACCTACGTGTTTAATTTATTTGTGAATGCGTAATGATCACTGCACCGCCGTTTTTTAATGTGCAGGGTCTGTACATGATCCTTGGGCTGTAGTGTATTTGTAGTTTTACGACGACCTTATTGATACCAACCCGTCTAGCTCAGTTGAAAGCTGCTATGTATTATCTTATTACACGGCGATACCTAATCGGCTCTGACTAAGATATTACTTTGCTTCATTCCGCTGGGGTATTATTTTCTTGATTTTAATTCTTGATTTTTCTTGCACGGGTCGCCATCCCGAAGTCCTTATTGGCTGTTGTCGGTAATATTTAGCATGCAGCCGACA
>NW_020188969.1:442171-442978 GCF_900000015.1 Plasmopara halstedii
AAAGTTCGTACGGTCGGGCTCGATCCAAGCGAGAAGCGATATACGACCAGTCGCGCTTCGCGGCGTAATGGCGCTCGATCAATTCGATTTCACAAGCGAACGACTTGGGGGTCTTGATGCAGCTTCGCTTTGCTTTGGCTGCGGCTTCGTCGCGAAGGATGGTCTCCTGGTGCTTGAGCATGCCGGCCATCGTCGGACGCGTGTCAGAAGGAGCTGGCGGTGCGGCACCAGCAGGTGGCGAGTCCATCGGCTCATCAACATCCGAGGCGTTCGCAGTAGTATGCTCAAAGGCCGACGGCCCTGTAAACGCGAGCGATGGTGCAAAAAGATAGATTGGCGTAGACGGTTGAGTGGCTGCGAGAGCAATACGTGGTGGCCGGATCCCCCGTATATGGAGGACGTTAGTTGCATCAAGCCTTTTACTGGGTGGGGACTGGATATCTGGTGTAGGGCCAGGCGCGAACCCAGATTCGTTACAACGCGACTGACCAACAGGTGATGGAGAGGCGGCTGACGTAGGTGCGACAGTGGCAAACGTGGTAAATTTGTTGGTATTTATCATGGAAAAGCGAAAAAAGAGCGATTCGAGTCTAGGGGTTTCTCTTACAAAGCGACTTGAGGGTAGCTGGCAAATTGAGAAGTACCCGTCTAGCTCAGTTATTAGAGCGCTGGCCTTTTAAGCCAGTGGTCCTAGGGTTTGAGCCCCACGGTGGTGAAAATAGCCATCAGAAAATGCTTGAGCAAACAAGTTCAAAACGCTTATGTATCATATCGCTTTTTAACGATTTTCGCTACATACTTTGGTAT
>NW_020188969.1:442988-443383 GCF_900000015.1 Plasmopara halstedii
GTTGAGCTGTAGTGTATTTGTAGTTTTACGAAGACCTTATTGATACCAACCCGTCTAGCTCAGTTGAAAGTTGCTATGTATTATCTTATTACACGGCAATACCAAATCGGCCCTGACTAAGATATGACATTGCTTCATTCCGCAGATGTACTTTTCTTGATTTTTTATACAAGTCGCCAACCCGAAGTTCTTATTGGCTGTTGTCGGTAGTATTTAGCATGCAGCCAACATTTCTTGCATGTCTGGTCCGATTACGATTTTGTCCGCTGAGGGGCTCGAACCCGCACCACACAGCGTAAGGTCCAGAAGCATTGACCGTTCCACCCACGCCATCGGGCCAACCCGTCTAGCTGAGTTGGTAGAGCGCTGGCCTTTTAAGCCAGTGGTCGTGGGTT
>NW_020188969.1:443393-443853 GCF_900000015.1 Plasmopara halstedii
GGCAGACCGTTATTCAACGTATATCGGTGCAATCGTGCACGCCATCTTGATGACAATTTCTTGTACGAGGTTCCAAACTCCTTGGTCCCTAGAGCCCGTAGCAACGCTACACACATCTCATCCCCCACATACGCGATGCGGATCAAAGGCGTCACAGACGACGTACAGTTGTAACATGAGCAAGCTCATAGACTGGTCTGCGTGACAATGCATCAGCCAAAGCATTCTGCTTCCCGAATTATACTTCACCTCGAAGTTATATTCCGCAAAGAAGGATAGCCATCCTCTGCGAGAGGTGGGGCGACTGAGTCGCAGTGCGTAGTGACGCATGATCGGTGTAGATCACAAACGGCTTGAAGCCGAGTAGGTGGACCTAAAACTTGACAAGTGCATACTTCATCCCAAGTAGCTCCTTGTCATGAACTGGGTAGTTCTTCTCTGCAGCTTTGAGCTGTCGAGA
>NW_020188969.1:443863-444274 GCF_900000015.1 Plasmopara halstedii
GATGGACGATGTGATTCTCCTCATCTATCCTTCCGTGCTCCGCATGACTATGAACGAAAATGTCGTCAAAGTATGTCTGTGCATACGCCCCGTGAGGCCTGAACAACTGCGTCACAAGACGATTAAATGTTGCTTGTGCATTTGACAGCCATTGGGGTATCACTAGCCTCTCCCAGAGTATGCCGCTCGGAGTGCTTGTCGCAGTTAGCGGAATTTCACCCGCACTCATGAGCAATTGATAATACCCATCGACCAAGTCGAGTGCACTGTACTTCGTACATCCCACAATGTTGCTCTGAAGAACATCCTTTCTAGGAATCGGCGTCTGTGCCGGAATGGTGGCAGCGTCGAGTTTATTGTAAGCATGAACGATACGCCACTTGCCGTTCGGCTTCCGAACACAGAACGTGG
>NW_020188969.1:444284-444417 GCF_900000015.1 Plasmopara halstedii
CCATAGAGGATGCGATATTTCAAATCCTCATCATGATAGACGACAATTTATTGGTGTATCCGTTGAATCGGTGCCATAATATAGCAAGCCGTTATTCAACGAATATCGGTGCAATCGTGCACGCAGTCTTGGT
>NW_020188969.1:444427-445169 GCF_900000015.1 Plasmopara halstedii
GCCGGACACCATCGACGGGGTCAGTACAGCAACGCTGTTCGTGGATCGTGCTTTCCGACAACACTGAATCCCAGAGTCGATTGTCTCTGATAGAGACTCCCGTTGCACAGGAAAATTTTGGTCCACTATCTTCAAGGTATTTGGCACAAGTTGGATATGTCGACAGCGAATCATTCGCAGACCGATGGCCAAACCGAAAGGGTGTATTGCGTCATCGAAGACGTTCTTCGCAGCGTCTGCGCTGAGACGCCGAGGCGCTGGAGTGCCATGTTACCACTTGTAGAGTTTGCGTTGGACAATGCAGTGCATTCATCTACCGGCTACACTCCGTTCTACGTGACGGGCTGATTCACCCTCGTGAAAGGGCTTGGTGGGAGAGGAATAGCTGAACGGCTAGCTGATGTCAGCCTTCTCATCATCTGCAACGAAGTCGATGACTTCTTGTCTACCAGACCGAGTGTCCTACAACACGTTTACAAGGCGATGGCTGAAAGCCAAGACCTGCAGAAAGGAAGAGGCAAAGTAGAAAGCTTTGAGGTCGGGGACCTGATTTCATTAAATTCTATAAACCTGCCTAAACATGCAGCCTCTGCTATCTTCAGAACGAAGCTTCGTCTACGGTTTATCGAACTGTTAAAGGTTGTAACTAAGCGGGGCTTAGCGTATACGCTAATCCTTCCAAAACGGATGCGCACCCTACCGGTGTTTTACGTGGGCTTGCTCAAGCCGTACCGGGATCCGG
>NW_020188969.1:445179-445326 GCF_900000015.1 Plasmopara halstedii
CGGACTGACTGGAGGTCGAATGCCTTGGGTGCTACGCGCACGTCTACCAGTGGAGCTTTGGTGAGTCATCAACCCTATATGGCGTGGGAACTAGACCGAGCCGGTCAATGTGCTAGACATCGGAGTATCCGAGATGTCAAACACCGA
>NW_020188969.1:445336-446277 GCF_900000015.1 Plasmopara halstedii
ACGACGGTGCACCACACCCTCGTCAACGGTATGACGGGGGAAAAAGATGGTGACGTCTGCCTCGAGGCTATGCCTGCATTAGTTCTTGAGCTGGACGAGATGTCCGTTGAAGAGTTCGGCAGGGCCTTGAAGGCAGGCGATTTGGCCGAAGTGGTCATTGTACGACCGGACGAGGAGATAAACTCGTCATCGCTTCTGGATGAAGCTGTTTTTGCTGTTTTTGGAAGACACCAAGAGAGTGCTGAACAAACGGAGTGGATTGTCAATCCTACGGAATCCGTTAGATCCGTACTACCCTTTGGAAAAGAAATTTCAAGACGTCGTCTCCAAAGACCCGCCTCTGGTCCCCCCTCCGAATCGAGATGTGCGTCATGAGATCGACCTGATTCCGGGTACCAAATACTGCGTAACACACCAATGGCCCCTGCCTAAGGAGCAGTGCGAAGTCATTGCCGCCTTTTTCCGTGCGAAGCATGACGCAGGGATAGTGCTTGAGAGTAATTCTACCCATTCGCCACCCACGTTTTGTGTTCGGAAGCCAAACGGCATGTGGCGTATCGTTCATGCTTACAATAAGCTCAACGCTGCCACCATGCCGGCACAGACGCCGATTGATAAAAAGGACGTTCTTCAGAACAACATGGTGAGGTGTACGAAGTACAGTGCACTGGCTTGGTCGATGGGTATTACCAATTGCTCATGAGAAGGAATGATATTTCGCTGACAGCGGTGAGCACTCCGAGCGGCATGTTTTGGGAGTGGCTGGTGGTGTCCAAAGGGATGTCAAAAGCACCAACAGCATTTAATTGTCCTGTGACGCAGTTGTTCAGGCCCCACAGGGCGTATGCACAAACAGACTTTGACGACATTTTCGTTTATAGTTGTGCGGAGCACGGGAGGACGGATGAGGAGAACCACATCGTCCATTTAAGAGCGGTGCT
>NW_020188969.1:446287-448362 GCF_900000015.1 Plasmopara halstedii
GCTGGATCGACGCAACTGATCTTCGTGCCTCCATCTGTCGTTCGTACAGTAAATTTTTTGTTTGCGACGCTGGCCAACGAGTTTGTCACAACGAGCATCTGTGTTTCGATGTTTTCTCCGCAATGACTTGTGAACGCCGCAGCAGAGTCCCATTCAATTCGATACTGGTCCGTATTACTGTCATCACTACGTGGAGCAGTCCAGACAACGAGCATTCCATGTGAATAATCAATCATCTTTGCCTTGACACGAAGAGATCGAGGACCGAGCGGTGGACGAGCCACTAGTAGCAAGCCATTAGCATTTGTTGCTTCGTAAAACGGTCCAAAGCCTATACTGTTGTAAGCAGCAACCCGTACATGATAAGTCCCGGCAGCGAGGCCATCAATCACGTAAGCGAATGGGAGCCTCCCAACATGAAGCTGAGCTCGTCCCTTCCGTTGTTCCTTGATTGTGACGCCAACACCAGTTGTGGTCGTAGCAACAAACGGTGGCATGTCGCCTTGTGCCGACACAAACTCAATCGTCAATCCTTTAGTCGTTGCACTCGCAGAGCAAACCGTTGTCTGCGCTAGGTCTCGAAAACGAACGTTCACACTTCCAGCAACGCCTAAAGCCGTAATCGCTGTCGCCAAATCTTTTGCGTTCGCTAAGCCTGATATCAAACTTGTCTCAAAGCCAAACAGCTTTAATTTAAAACTCATGGAAGCATCTACAGCGATATTGCCTGTTGAGATGCACACGAGATGCTGCAGCTCTGGTGTGGCATCAACAGCGGCGCGTGGTGCCACAAGTGTAGCAAGATGCGGCACGCAGTTAATAAGTTCGGCTGTTGTGCACGCCAATAGGTTGCTACCCGACACCCCTAGCTTATAGCCGAACGGAGCGCGCATTGCAAGCGGTGATAACCAGCGCTTGTGTTGGTTACCGCCGTATTTGCGCTGCAAAAAAGTCACGAGCCACGTATATCCGCCTGCCGTCAACTCACGAGCTACCAAGACATTCTCAACTGTAGAAAGAGCTACGAGTGCCGCTTGCATATTAACAGCCGAGATATCGTACGGAAGCTCCGGGCTCCATTGGCCGTCAAAGCCTACGCGGAATGTACCAGAGAGAAATGTGTTAGGTCCAGCCTTTGGAGCTGAGACCGTTATTGTAGCAACATCATCTGTCACGCTCTGCGATGCCGCCTCAAATGCGTGTATCACTGCAAACGGTTTTTCTGCGGTTGAAATAGCACCGTGCAACCACCACTCGACACGGAACTCGGTCACGGGCTCTCCACCGTCGTGTATGGGTGCGTCCCATTGAACAAGAAGCTGAGAGCCAGACAGGACATCAGTGGTTGCTAGACGCACTGCACCAGGTACCTGTTCGACAAGTTGCAGTGATGTCGGCAGTGGTACGGCTGTGTCACCCCATCCATCTGCATTATGAGATCGAACGCGCGTGTAAATCGAAACACCACCGCCACTTGTCAGCGAATTTGTGGCCAGCTCAAGACGCTGGAAACGGGTGATGATGATCTGTGGTGACTGCACAGCTTGCAGCGCGTAGCCATTAGCTGCTAGTGCGGGATATACACCTGGCTGAACATTTTTTTCTGGCCCAGCAAACTCAACGAACGTAACACGCCATTCGTAGCCGTGTTTGTTTACTTGACGCGAAACGTCAGCGTTGCTTACAGCACTAAGGGTCTCTAGCGCAGCCTTGACATCTGCGTCGCGGGCATCGAAAGGGATGGCAGGAGTTGTGGGAGCTTGATAAATGGTCACAAAGCTATCATGATCACGATAAACGGCTGAAACCACCCCCGAACTGCCAGCGTATCCACTACAGCCATTAATTCCCACATCAAGAATCTGTAGTGTCGACATCCTGCCACGTACTTGTACCCCCGTGAATTCCACTGTGTATTCGACCGTCACACGAACTCCTGGCGACTCAGTGATAGCACGTCTTACACGAACATCGTCAATTCCAGCAAAGTTTTCGAGTTCTCGTTCTAATGCTAGCATATCTCGAGCTGCGTCACTTGCAAGTGGACCAGATGCCCACACTAAGCACCCAACATC
>NW_020188969.1:448372-456620 GCF_900000015.1 Plasmopara halstedii
GGACTTCCTGTTCTTGCGAAGTAATATCGCTGACAGCTGAAAGCAATTACGTCATGTCAAATCAGAAAATCGTCATATCAGGTTGCTTCTTTCATTACAAAGACGCTTAAAGCGGTCAAAGTTTTGCTTGCGATGTTCCAACAACCACCGACCGACCGACGCGGTCCATAAGGACCAAGGGCGTTGCCGATCAGAGACATACCGCTTGTAATTGGTAACAGATTTGTTTTTGTTCCTCAATTGCCAGATTAATGTTGCTATCGTTTTGTTCAATCGTTGGCTGTCAAGTGCTCTAAATGTCTTTTGTAAGCGATGTCAATCTGATACAGCAAAACCAAACACAATTAAAGCCTCTTTCTGTAACAAAATCCTGAATGTGCCGACGCGTTCAAATGGCTTGTGAAATGGGGCCGTGGAGTGCCTTTAACAAGCGTACGCAGAGCATATGATGTGTTTGCATTCTTCCAAACTTTTGAGAGTGTGACTCAATTACTTCTTAGCTACGGCTGTAAGCAGACCTATACAGTATTGGGACGAATAGGGCTTGCAGGCAACATACACTAAATAAGTAGGTACTCTAACAGCTTTTGCAATAACCACTCACTCCATATGCGTGTATATCCCGTCTGCTTCAGCTATTTGTAGGTTACTTTTGAACATCGTTGCACACGTCAATGGCATCCTGAACCTGACACATGACGCATGACGTTCAGACTCGTCAAAATAGAATATTTAAGTTGCGACGAAGTGTATCGGGACTGATGTCAGCAAGTTGAATCATATTGACAGCTCTCTTCCAAAAACGCTGGAGCCACTTTGCGACAATGTAAAAGAAACACGGGAATATCCAATAAATCTATATAAACTGCAGTAAAGACCGTCAAGAGGTGAAGTGCTTTTTGACGCAGACTCAATCAGAGGGATTGTCACGCTCGAAAACTGCGGTCTAATCGCATAAACGCTCTAATAAATAATTCACCTCGTGACAGCGCGTTTGTCGGATCAACTGTTTTTAGGATGGCCAGCAGCGGGTATGTCCAATCAGAGGTCGAGAATCTTGAAAAAGTTCACGAAATCATTGTTGTAAAGCACTGAGAAATACCTGTCGTAGTGATCACCGTCATGTCAATCTTGTCCGAGCAATAGATTGGCTAAATCTTTACCAGTCACAGTTTTTGGTGACAGCAGCGGGATGAACCATCTAGCTCAGACGGTTCTCAAAGATCATAATGCAGGTATTTAGGTACGTCTTTTGGACGATCAAAGCTGAAGTAAATCTTTAAGGACTGACGTCACTCTCAATAGCAACGCATGTTGCGAGGGGTTGACCTGTCGGCACATTTGACACATGAAGACATAAATATCAGATAACCAATGCATAGCAAATACTAAATTGCATTTTTATTTATCAAAGACACACTGTGTATCAACACAGGTCAGTGCCTCAATAAGGCAAGCCTTAAGACAGCGATATGCGGTGAGACGTGCACACAGACACTTTGATAAAGCAACAACCGGATATCATCTAAGATTTCCAACAAGGCAACACATATTAAATCCACTTCTTGCGGCGTACATATCGCATCATCAGTGCTAGGTGGCGCCATCGCAACAATTTTTTGTTGGGGTGACGCAAAAGTGGATCCACCGCAAGCGAATCCCTCAAAATTACCTCGAAGTTACACCTGGCAAATGGGATAGGAAGTTGCTTTTTCTGTGATAGATAGTGACGACGACGCTCTGCACAATGGTTGATATTCTGTATCGTGAGTAGCCTGGCGCCAAATTGGTGTACTCGGAACCAGCAAGAGCATTCTTGATATTAAAGAAAATTTGTGTCGTCGTTTCTACACTACCACCATGTAGATTTTCCCAAATCCGGTGTCGCTTTCATGTCGATCGATACATGCTCGTAGAAATACACAGCTTATGGCAAAGGCAAGGCAAAAGCGTCACATTCGCTATGACTTGGCCAATTCAGATTTGGAAGGGCTAATATTGAGGCACCCGTGTGGCTTTCTCGATAAAATCTTGAACGCCGTCTCTTCTGTCACACTTTTCCACTGTTCTATTTTGTGTGAAAGAATGTTTCCAGTCAGTTAGATTTGCATTGCACTTGTGTAAGTAGTCCGGGGGCCAAGTCAATCAATTTTGATCCTTTTGGAAACCGGCCAGCAATCTATACGGTCTTCTGGGATCTTCCCGCACCATGCTTTCAGCTAAGCTATCCTAGTAAGAAAGCTTCGACGACTTAGAATGTACTTGTCGATAATATCAAATTTCCTGTGCAAATGCATACACCCGAGCGCAGCTCGAAACTGAGAAATATATAATCTGGACTCTACACAAATGAATCGTTGAAATAGATTCGAGTGCAGGCACGATTCGCCCTAAACAGATGCACCACCAGAGCATTGAGACTCAGCAAAGCAACAACTAGACCCTGGGATATAATCAGCAGTCTCACAGAGCATACCTCCCAGAGCACGCACTGTATAAAGAGTGGTGTCACTATCTTTCAAAACAGTTAGGGATTTCCAAAACCGGGTAAAGAGCAATGAGAGCGGGGCAATGAAGACGAGGCAATTGACCATGCTATTCGATATCACGTCGCTCTAGGAGTCGGACCTTTGTCGAAATAAGGGTTGTATTCCAGCAGATTGTAAGCACGCGCGACGTTTTGCTAGTCGATATTTTACACTGAGATTAACGGCACCTATTTGGGCTCTTTTATTAAATCCGAATCGTGCTTCGCACGAAAGAACGAGTCTATGACATTGCTATTTCCTTGGTAAGGGCCAGATCAATTTCATGACAATTTTCTAATTTGGGGGCAGCAGCCGTGGTGAGCCTCTCGTCATCACATTGTCATAAGTTGTCAAAATTACAAAATGTGGTACAGAAGCCATCCTACGATACAGATTTAATGCTCGGCGAGAATTTAAAATAAAGCTCATCTATAAGAGGATATGGGCTTAGCTCTTTCCTTCATTTCAGATATGCCAATTTGGCGCCTTGCAATTTGTTATAACACTTTCATGACGTGATTCTGCGGGTTTCATGAGATCTTTCGCCGTAAGTAATGATAAAAGGATTATAGAATCAGAGAAACCAATAGCTTTCCGATTCATGGGTTATAAAAACCTTTCTCGTCGGACTTTATAATTTTTCATGGCAAGTGCGTCACGCAGTCATGCCGACTCATCAGTGTATTTGAATTATGCTAAAGATAGACCATCCGTAGTAAATTTAGGCTCTGCCCGTCTACGTGCAACTTACACGAGCATTCTTACCGGCTCTGGCACAGAAGGCCGCGTCACACAGTCTCTCTTGATACGCTTCATTGGATCTAGTAGAGGAGGCCCATAGCTGCGATCAGACGTCCAATTAGCGGTCCGCTCTGAAGGCCACGACTTGCGATGGTTGATTCCTATTTCAACAGAGGTAAATTATGAAAACTGCTATGTTCAATCGCTGTATCATCTTGAGAACGCGGTTCACCAGCACTTTTGCCCTCCCAGCTTTGACCATGATGCTCAGCAACATCGTCACCGATCAACTCAGACTGTATATGCTTTGCGCTTAGCTATCGCACGCGATGAAGATCACTTTTGCTTGCCTCACAAAATTCTCCACCTGGTGAATAGATCGTGACAAATGTCTTTGACTTGGCCTCCATGCGACTACTGAGACTTGACGTCCTCGGTATGCTGGTCGACCATGCATTGAGTTCCAGCCTATCATTTTTATAAATTTTGAAAAATATAAGCATTCTGGGCGCAAGTGTTTGGTACTGCCACAAATGTAGCAACTTCTAATTCGCTATGCTGCTCGACATCTCCAAAACTACTCTCTTACTCCTCATGTCTACATGTGATGTCTATCGCATGGTGGTCAGCATCCGCCTCTGATACCCTGACGGTTTATCGCAATACAGAAGTTGTGCTCGCACACTAACCGCGCTTATTAAGCTGATAAAGAGATATGAGGGGTCTTGGGGTTTAAGCCAACCTGTCCAGAGACCTCCCATGATGGTTATACTGTACATACCTCTTAATGAGAGTCTACCGATATGACGAAAGTGAGATTTCTGAGCTCTTGCACCAAGTCGCATATTATTGACTCGCTTTATTGGTGGACAAGAATATGAATCGCACACGGGATGCCTGACCAGACGACGCGAACAATAACGACACCAATCGCTCCACATTTTCTAAAAACGGAATGCTTGTTATACAGAAAGATCGCACGCTGGTGCACGTTTTCGCACACAGCTCTTTGCTAAGAGACCGGTAGCGCAAGACGCTGACAATTTGTTGAGAACATGGCCATATTCATCGCTATTTTAAACTCTCCTGTCCTGAGTTAGATACCTTTTCAGTTCCTACCCTCGAAGAGCATAACATAAACGACTTCACAATGGAACACGGCACTTACGCATGGTTAATCGCTCCTGAGATTTGTCTTTAAGGCATTTTTCTAGCTGGTGTGAGCCTCGAGGCATATCGTCACGGTCCTCGAGCCATCATTTTCGCATTTGCCGCTCTACCAATAAGAAACAAAGTTTATTTAGCGCATTTATTGTCTCTAGGGCAAAGGGACGAACTCTAACCTTTTCTGGAAAATAGTCTCGTCGTGACTTGGTCGTCAAATCGGCTATTCTTGCGTTCAAGTGCAATAAAATTGGATTGGCATGAAAGGTAACCCGACGAGTCTGTTTTGATATGTACATATAGAATGGGTTTGTAGGGGCAGAATTGAAACGAACTGATGTGACTAGTGCTTATTTGCTCTTCTAAATTTCAAGTGTGACATATACATATTAAAAAGATTACTAATTACATTTGTTTCATTTTGTCAATGATAAAAACAAAGGTTTTGCACTGCGTGAGACAAGCAAATAACGTTTCCATGGATCTTTCCTTATCAAAGTCTTTTATACTAGTACTAATCAGAACACGTCATCACGGTACTTTACCGTTGCGCATATAAGTCTTGCTTCGATTCGAGGATCAACAGCAACTTGAGCGTTAGGTGTATATTAAAATGTAACTCTACGTTCGTCATTACACTATCATTAGAAAACGACGTATTTGGTTACACTAATAAAAGCGGCTTCTTTACTGGTGCTCGCCCCCGGCAAAACCGCTAAGCCGCTGCAAATGATGATGAACTCCTTGAGGGATGGGTGCAGCGGCACCAAAACTTTCTCCGCTGTCTACCTTAGGAAATGGGCGTGCGCGTTGAGCGCCATCTTAGCAGAAATGGGTGCAGCGGCACCGGAAACTTTCTTTGCTGATACCTTACAGCGAAGCCACAAAGAAGAGGACGTGCGCGTTGAGCGCCACCTTGCCAAACTCAAGGCGCAACGCCGACTTCCTGTGTATTCTCGCCCTGTGACATATGAAACATCCCATTCGCTTCCGCGAGCTCTGTCGTTTCTCACACGGGTGAGTCTACGACCACAGCAGCTCAGAGCCATAGCTTGAGCTCAGATCATGGCCCTCCGACTTCATAGGCTACTGACGAGAAGCGGAAGGCGCACAACGACGCGAAGTATCATGATCCTTCCGAATATAAGCGTCTACTACGTCTGACTATCTTGCCGAAGTGGCACCTCAGACTCCCACGAGTTCTCGGAGTATGAGTATTCCAGCCACTTTACCAGATATCGACTTAAACCCCGTCAATGGCGTCGACCCACAAAGTGTTCCATGTGGTAGTGGACGCCACCATTCTCATCAAGAAGTGATGGCGGCGGACGATGAAGACTTGGTCGATCGCTGTCCGGTGACTACCGATGCTCTTCGAGTGTTGGAGGACAATGTCCATTGCAATTAGCACTCTGCTGAGCATCTCTCCGAGGTTGCCTACCGCTGTGTGGAAAACCTCGAGAGCCTGGAGCACTTTGTGCACGGACTGCCTCGCGCTGAGAATTATCATGCCCTGGCAGAGCGGCTACTTGCCGTCGAGCAGGCAAATACGTCAATTCGTACGACAGTAGAGCGCCTTGTGCCGTTGGAGCGGAAATTGTTGCACTCCGTGCTCAGAACCGTCGTTGGTTCAACATCTGAGTGCCCGAGCGCTTTTGGGCGCCGCCCCGGCGCCAACGCACTAGCGGCGGATCCCCTACGGTACGGCCTAAGCAAGTTCACATATGGATGCGCATCCTTCTCGGAAGGTTTAGCGTATACGCAAGGTATCTCTTGGACACGGCCTAAAAAGGTGCAATAAACCGTGGACGGACCTTTGTCTTAAAGACAGCAGAGACTGCATGTGCAGGTAGGTTTTTAGCATTTAATTGAACAAGGTCCCCGGCCTCAAATTTTCCACATTTCTACTCCTTCTTTCTGCATGGCTTGGCTTTCAGCCATCGCACCGCAAACGTGTCGTAGGACACTTCGTCTAGTAGGAAGGAAGTCATCGACTTCTTTACGGACAGTGAGAGGGCTGATATACGCTAGCCGTTCGGCAGTTCCTCCGCCACCAATCCCTAATCCATAGTATGGCAGCGTCAGCGGGACACGAGGATGTACCAGCCCGTTCACGTAGAACGGCGTATAGCCGGTAGATGAATGCACTGCATTGTTCTGGATAAGCCCTAAGAGTGGCAGCATGGAGCTCCAGAGCTTCGGCGTCAGCGTAGACGCTGCGAAGAACGTCTTCAACGACGCGATTCACGCACTCAGTTTGACCATCGGTCTGCGGATGGTCCGCTGTTGACTTAGTCAACTTGGTAGAGCACCCTGGAGATTGTAAACCGAAACTCCATGTGAAGCGAGGGTCTCTGTCAGAGACAATTGACACCGGGAGTCCTCCATATTGTCGAAAGACACGATCGACAAACAGCGTCGCTATACCCACACCATCGATGGTGTCCGGCACTGCCGCAAGATGATCCATCTTGCTCAAACGGTCCACAGAGACCATCACACTCGTGTTGCCCGCCAAGTCCTTCGGAAGGCCAAACACAAAGTCCATGCTCATGGACTGCCAACACCCGGAGAGTATCGGTAAACTGGCCAGCGGCGCCAACGCATTCGGAAAGGGTTTCACCTTTTGACACGTCTTACACGCGCGTACATGGGCTCGTCCATTTGTAAAGCTTAAGCCACCAATAGTGGCAACTCACCGTGCTGTACGTCTTCTCACGACCGTGATGGACGCGGAGTGGGGTGTCGTGGCTCTCATAAAAATTACGGTATTTTAAGTCTTCATCGTGAGGAGCCACCATTTGTGGTTTATTTGTCAAATCGGTGCTATAATACAGCAACCCGTTATTCAACGAATGTCGGTGCAACCGTGCGAGCAAACGCGCCGACAATTTCTTGTCTGAGTTTCCAAACTCCTTGCTCCTGAGAGCCTGTAGCAGCGCTACACAGAGCATCCCACTCGGAGTACTCACCGCTGTCAGCGGAATATCACTCGCTTTCATGAGCAATTGGTAATAACCATCGGCGAAGTCGAGTGTGCTGTGCTTTGTACAACCAACCATATTGTTGTAAAGAATATCCTATCCAGAAATCGGTGTCTGGGCCGGAATCGTGGCAGCATTTAGCTTATTATCAACACGGACGATACACTTGCCGTTCGGCTTTCGGACACAAAACATGGGTGTCGAATGGGGAGTATTGCCTCCATGCACCATTCCTGCAATTTGGTTTCGACAATAGGCGCCAACGACGTCTTACTACTCCGTGGGCAGGGGCCACCGGCGTGTTACGCAGTATTCGATTTCCGGAACCAGGACAAATGCATGATGCACACCTCGGTCCGGAGGTACGACCAACGGCGAGTCTTTGAAGACGACGTCTTGAAATTCCTTTACAAAAGGATAATCAGAATTCGATGGATTCTTCAGAATCGATGATTCAATCAGCATCCTCTTAGTGTCCTCCAGGACAGCTTCATCCAGAAACGATGATAAGTTTATCTCTCGTTCGGTCCTACAATGACCACCTCGGCTGGATTGCCTGCCTTTAAGGCACCGCTAAACTCTTCAAATGTGCAGCGGGGCTGCGGTAATTTGCGCTTAGAGGAAGCGTAATATAGGTCACTGACCTTTCGCTCATCACAAGAACCAGTTCGAGTGTAGCGGGTTGCAATCCGCTACCTCCAAAAGTAGTTAGAACCTTAACACAAGGCTAATGAACTCTTCTGTTTAAAACGTAAAACTGTATCTATTTGTTCTATCTGCGGCAAAGCCGCCTAATTTTAAATGTATAGATTTTCCTAAATATATAGTAAA
>NW_020188969.1:456630-462193 GCF_900000015.1 Plasmopara halstedii
AATTGAGTTTTCCTTTGTTCATTCTTTGTTTTTCCTTCGATAATTATTCAATGTTGGAGCAAGGTTTTGTCATTGGATAAAATGCTTGAACTGATCTCTATAAGGTACATTTCGCTAAAGTTAAGACTGCTGCTTACTGTATGTGGCCCCCAGTAAAGATTTCCCCTTCATTTCCTGATTTATAGGTTACCAGCACAAATATCATTCTGACGTTATGTCGTCCACTATCGCTTCGTTCGCCAACTTCCTCAAACAATCCAAGGCGCACGCTGTGGACAACCGCGAAGTCTTAATCGCTGGCGTGTTGTACAAGAAGCCTGACCGTAACTCACTGCTTTGGAAAAAACGCTACTGTGTTATTTACGCGGGGGAGTTGCAAATTGTCTACTTTTTGTCACTCGACGATTTTGAAAAGCGCGCTATTCGAGGCAAAATTCCCTTTAGTTCAGTGCATCCATGGGACGGTAAACCTAATGGTTTTCAGTTTTACACACCAGCAGATAATTGCTTCCGTGTGTACACGGACTCAGCTGAGGAACAGCAAAAGTGGCTCGATGTCATGCAACAATGTCTAGATAATGCTCCTGACAAAAAAGACGGAGAAAAGGTTGAATATACACGTCCAGTAGCGTCGTCTCCATTATCGTCTCCCAAAGCTGCCAGTTTTCGGCCAAAACGTAGCGATTCGTGGCGTGAAGAAGATCCGGACGTCTTAGCCATGGCCGTTGAATTAGAAGATCTTCGTAGCGAAGTCACGACGCTTAAAGCCGAATTGGCGTCGTACGAACAGGCCGAAAAGCGTTACGGAACTGAAATTTCCGTAGCGAAGACGCGTCGTGGCTCCGTCCTAGACGATGGAACAGAGCTTAACATGGAACCTCGTGAGATGGAGCGAATGCGTGCGATATTTAACCTTTTTGATGTACAAGGCAACGGGTTTATTAGTGAAGATGACCTTTTGGACTTGCACGCTAAGCTAGGCGAGCCTATTTCGAATGAAGACGCTCGAGAAGCCATATCATTTATGCACAGCAAATCTGCCACGGGTCAGATCGACTTTAACTCGTTCATGAAGTGGTGGAATGATGATCACGCGGCCGACAATCAGACGGAAGCCATGCGTCGATACCAAGCCAAATTTAAATTCCTTAAAGCTCGAATTGCTAATCCCGAAGTCGGCAATATTGAGACGGAAGCAGTTGGTGCGTTTCCAAGCTTTGAGTTCCGCGTCAACTTTTACCACACGGGACCAAATGGCGTACGACAACAAATTTCGCCCTGGCATGACATTCCGCTATACAATCCAGATGGAACTGTCAACTTTATTTGTGAAATCCCCAAGTGGACACGCAAGAAAATGGAAATCGCCACAGGTGAACCATTTAACCCCATAAAACAAGACACAAAGAATGGCAAACTGCGTGAATATGGTTGGGGCGAAATGATGTTTAATTATGGCGCCATGCCACAAACATGGGAAGATCCATCGCATGTGACGGAAGGAACGGGTTGTGTGGGTGATAATGACCCGATTGATGTCGTCGAGATTGGTACGAAACAGTGGCGTACAGGTTCCATCGTACAGGTCAAAATTTTGGGCGTCCTCGCTCTGATTGATGACAATGAGACAGATTGGAAGGTCATTTGCATCAATGTGGAGGACCACTATGCGCCACTTATTCACGATGTGGCAGACATCGAAGCTCACATGCCTGGATGCATCACAGCTATCCACGACTGGCTTCGTGACTACAAATTGCCACAAGTGAACAAATATGGCTACAATGACAAGTGTATGGGTCGTGACTTTGCCGAGGCAACTGTGGCCGAGACTCACGAATTCTGGAAATTGCTAATTGAACAGCGTGGTGGCCAAGCCACAGTCTAATAAGCATGATCTTCACCAAATTAATCAGAAAAAAAACTAGAAAAATGATGCATCTGTTATTCATGTTGAATTGTTAAAATGGTACTTGGAGGTTGCACATCGCATTCATACTGTCCTATTGCGAGCTGTCGTATAGGTTTGATCCTTTTTTACATAATGCTAAGAAAAGCGCATCTTGTCTTACGTTGTAAATATCTTCTTTTGTCATTGTGATGGACTTCTTTATGTGGTCATAACAATAGATGGTTTAAAAATAGTCATGACTGAAATATGATGTCATTGTCCGGTGACTACCGTTGATGTGCGGCTGGCTTCAGCCTCGTCCTCGATCGGTAATATTCAGGTACAAGGCAACAAGTTCTTAAAAATGCAGCGTCATTTAAGAATCTACCCTCTGAGGTATTATATCGGGTTTCTTCAATCTTAAGTTGCTATGCCTGTAGAAGTTGTCGTTCCAGTTGAGCTTGACCTCATTAACAACTTTAATGACGTCGGTCCCGAGCTTTTGCCGCAACAGATGGTTGCGGTGTCGTCAAACTGTCAACTGACCATTTCACCGTCGTCACAGAGCAGTCATCCATCGTCACCAACCTCTATCGAAAGCGATGGATTCGAATTGAGCCATTCGATGATTAACTCGAGCTCCACTTCTATAACCACCGCTACGACGTCGGCAACGCTTGATTTAAGCGCATCGACGGAGACTTATGTGGATGATTCTGCATCCTTAGCGTCAAAAGCAAATTCGAAAACAAATTTGTCGATTTTGGAAAAGCGGATGCGAATTGGAAAGTCAAAACTTGGCCATGCACGATACAAAAACGTCAAACGCAGTTTTAAACCTCCTGAGGGAAATGTTATTAATCTTCATCACGAACAGTATGCACTCACGTATGGTATGATGTGTGGCATTCGTGACTCGGCTGGGCTTCAAAATCCGTTTAAACAGCGCTTAACGATGGATGATTTCATGTCGGTCGACAACAAGATCTTTCCTGCAACTGGACAGCTTCAACATCCATTTAAATTTAAGGATTACTCTCCGGATGTCTTTCGTCAAGTGCGTCGTCGCTTTGGCATCGACTTGGCCGACTACATGCTTACATTGAGTGGTGACTTTAATTTTATCGAGTTTATGTCGAATTCCAAATCAGGACAATTTTTCTTTTACTCCCATGACGGACGATTCATGATCAAAACGCAAACAAAAGATGAGTCAAAGTTTCTTCGTCGGATTTTGCCGCACTACTACAAGTTTGTGATGGAAAATCCAGATACTCTTATCACGCGCTTTTATGGCATGCACCGTGTCAAGATGCACCATTTGAGAAAAAAAATGCACTTCGTCATCATGGCTAGTGTGTTTGATACGCCATTGGATATCCACGCACGTTTTGACTTGAAAGGCTCCCGTGTTGGACGCCATGCGACTTTAAAAGAGCATCAACGAGGAAGTGCAGGTGTTTTAAAAGATAATGATTTGCTGGAAAAAGGCTTTCATTTGCAAATGGGGGTAGCTCGACGGACTATTTTTCTCGTGCAGCTTCGAAAAGATGTTGAATTTTTAAAGCAGATGAAGATTATGGACTACAGTCTTCTCATCGGAGTTCACGATTCGGGCTGTGAACTTTCGAACGATTTGTACATGGGGGCTACATGGAGCGATAGCTCCGGTAGTGTTATGTCTGACCAAGGAAGTAATTCTATGTCATCACCAAGTTCTCCTGCTCGCTCAGACCCTGGATTGACGATGTCAGTACCTCATCTGCAATCATACCGATCGTCTTCTATGCCAGAAACTGATGTTGAATTACAATCAATTCCCAGCGCAGTTTCATCTATCCAGACTCGATTGGCGCTTTCACCTCCAAGCACACCTACATTTGGAGATGGATATAAGGGATTGGATCTCGACTCGGACAATGACTCAGAAACGAGCAGTGATGGTGGTTTTGGACTCAGCTTTGGCAATGCATTTGGTGACTTTGCCTCACCAGCGAATCGTAGTCCGTTTGGGTCTCTGCCTTCGACACCTAGAGGCTCAGTATCAACGATGACGCCGTTGTCTCCTCGTCTACTCGACACTACAGCGTATGCAGAGTATTCTGAGTCTGTATTTTGCAAGGATGAAGGTGGCATGTACGGACGTGATCGTCATGGTAGGAAGAATGGGTTTGTTTACTTTTTAGGTATTATTGATATCCTGCAGCAGTACAACACGCGCAAGATTGCTGAAGCCTTTATAAAGGGCTTGCGTCACAACCGCAAACAGATTTCGTCGGTTAATCCTGATTTTTATGGGGATCGGTTTATCGAGTTTATGGAGAAACATGTCGTTCAAGATGATACTCTCATTTCACCTCGTCCATTAGTTTCTCCAACTTCTGCGAGTAGTGTTGACTCAATGCCACATATGGAAGATGACGCCTGCTGAATATGTGTAAATTTGCCTTATAGCTAGGTTTAGAAAAAGGGAAGATGTTATATTTTCAAGAATAGCCATTTTGGATGTTATATCAATTAACTTAAGTTTTGTGAGCTAAATCTTAGAAATGTTGTTTGATGATGAATCAAAAAGCGACTATACAAGACATGTCGATTTCCAAATTTGTGCAATGGGTGCACATTGCACAGGAGGAAGCTTTGACTCTCAGAGTCAGCGTTAGCAAACACACAGATTTTGGGATCGTGTGAAGCATTAACACTGTAATTTTGCTCTGCTATTTCATATATTCAAACCGAGATTAACACCAAATATATACGGGCTTACTATTTCTCCTAGCGAAATTTGTGTCACCTGCCACGTACAGTAGTATTATGTACTAGAGGTCTTCATCTTGAGGCTCTACTACACGCTGATTTATATGCGGGTGTAATACAGATAATCTTGGAATGAGGCACAGCAGTGTGAACAAGCAACCAAATGCTCTCATAAAGCGACATCAAAGTTTATCTTTCTTCTTGAGGCTATCGACAGCAAAACATATGCTGCGTCCGACTTGTATGCTATACGTATCGCCTTCTCCGTTGGCGATGTCACATTGTTACATGCAACCTATAGTCCTGGCGATACAAAAGCGAATCCGCCTCCACATATAGCCTACACGACTTAAAACTTACCTCAAGGATATAATCGACAGAGAAAACAAACATGTTGCCGTCCTCTGCCAATGATGTGGCCACGGTGTTGCAGTGCGCATCGACGCATGATCTACCTTAGATCCAATACATGTTAGACCCAAGCAGAAGCAACTGGGCCTGACGACTGCATAATTTTTAGTAGTTCTATTACGGATAGGGTCGTTTTTCTAAGCAGCTTTAAGGTGGCGAGTATCACGCGCGATCACGCATTCAAACCCATTGGCGTCTGCGTGAAGCAACGCGTATCCAATCGTCGGCATATTACGCATTGTACTTGCTCAAGAAGTTGGCTGGATCAAGCCGAATCCCTCAGATTCATTTAAGACAGAGGCACTGGCGAATACACAATGGCCAATATCTTCCCGCATCTGCATTGTATGTCCTGCTAATGCGTGTGCATAAGTTGTTGCGTTGTTTTTGCTTGGAGTTTGTTTTGTCTGTAACCCGTCAGTTTGCCCGAGTTAAGGTGTCTTTACTACTAGAATTAGACGGAATGACTTCTCAATCTACCTAGGATATGACAGCGAGCCCGCT
>NW_020188969.1:462203-467385 GCF_900000015.1 Plasmopara halstedii
TCTCCCATATATATTTAGTATATTGATACTGAGAAAATACATCAAAAGCGTCGAGCCGGTTGCTTCCTAAGTATTGGAACCTTTGGTGCAGCAATGCGCCCCTGTTGGCTGCATCAGCTCATATCGCGTATAAAAAACATTCCAACATCCTTAAACCTTGTATCATATAATTACAATCCTATTTAGATTTAGTCTACAGTAAACACTCAAGCCACTTCACAGGCATCTTCCTTGGATCGAGAAGTGCATCACCCGCTCTGAAAGCGACATCAAAGTGATTGAGGCTCGACATATAAAAGCGATCGCTGTAGCTCATTCCAAATTTTGATCTGGGAAATCCTCCTGCGCAACTGAGAAATTCGACCATGCCGTCATTTTCTAGAGATTTGTGCGAGACTACCCTGCCTAATAGCCAGAAGCCGACCTGATACGAGGAAATGATACCTGAAAAACTGCTGCTGCACATTAAAGCGTACACATTTTCGCGATAGACTTGCTGTGCAGCCATGTAGGCGTGAATGAGCGTCGGATTACAATAACTTTCGTTGATATAAGCTAGTGATTTAATACCGTCGTCTGCAGGACAAAAGCCCGTCGTTTCAACGAATTTTTCCATGAAAAGATTCGTCTTATCCTTGCACGATTCCTGAAAATAATCAGAGGCCATGCTTCCGAGTATCGGGGTTCCTGTGCTGACCCATGTGGAGCTGTTGTCAATTCGGCATTTCCCGCTTGCGACTGCTCCTGCAACCAATAGTCCACCCATCGAGTGTGATACAATAATTGTATCCGAGATGTTTGTGCCATTGCTAGAATTGCTTGCTCTGAGGATGTGATCGCACACTTTTTGTTGTTGATTGCTGTCCGTCCAGGAATTATTTAGTGTGTTGAGCACTGCGAACTTAGTCGACGAACAACAGGGCGTACGGTCGGTTAGATTTCCCCAGTAGTGAAACGAATCCAAGTTCTCTTTCTCTTCAACTAGACTTCCAAGACCATGGATGAAGATGCATGGGCGAAGCTTCGATTTGCACGAGCACGAAGGCTGCGAAAGCGAGAAATCGAACGCTACTTTGAGCTTCCTCGCATCACCGATCGAAATGTGCTGTCCAGTTAGTAAAGCCTTGCCAATTGATGTGACAAAAATTGATGTTAATTTCTTTTTGCACTTGCGTCTTTCCATGGCCCTTATGGTAGGAGCGAATATCGGTGTGTCAGTCACTACGTACTCCACTTGAATATCCAAATCAGTGCCGTACATGATTAACCCAGAATTCTCAGTGAAGCACACACCAAAGTGAATACCATTTACCGAAGCTTTGTACGTGCTACCACCTGGGCATGAGATCGCCGAGCCGTCGCTTGTTAAGGTGGTTGACACTCTCTCCGCTTCATTCAGAGCCGCCACAATCGAGTTGATTGGAAGTAGAACATCCCTCTCGATGCAATTAATTTGTACTCTGTTTTCTGATCCGTCAAGAGAGCTGCGAGAGACGTACTCTATTCCGTCAACAAGCGAATAGTTAACGAGCGCATCATTTATTCCAAACGAGACAAACGTGTTGTAAAGCACACTAGTTGCGTTGCTAGATATAATAGGATGGGCGAAAACAGAGAACTTGGAGTAACCGTGAATTTTTGAGGCGGCACGTTTAATTGTAAAGTGGAAGCGCAAAGATGGCCAACTGATGCCAGACTTGTTGTACAATGAAACGTGCTGTGCAACAGCAAGCGTTAGGAGCACTGCCGATGCAATGAACGTGACACGAAATGGTAACATGATATATCGGATTGTGAGAATGCTGACCATCTGAGCGAAACCGTACGTTCAGCATGTATTAGCCAAACATGTGTTTATCCGATCCACATTTACCATTTCACCAATATGCAGATGGATGTTTAATCCATGTGAAGGGGTAGACAGACATTTTAGCTTTCCTCTCCCCCATCATCCACTATAATAATATAATTTGGGTTGTAGTCCAGAGCTTCATATCCGGAGACCGTGCTCAAGCGGGGCAAAATGCATCATGATATAGAGACACTGTTTAATAAATGAACCACCATCGCGCTATCAGCCAACTAGAGAACATAAAGAATTCGCTAACACGAACATTATACAATCGTTAAGTAAATTAGCAGCACTAACAGCGTAGTGTATCGTCTGCCTAAGGGTTTCTGTATGCTTGGATGATTACGGAGTTCTGGTATGATGACGTGCTTGTGCCATATTCAAATGAGCTCGAGCAATCAACTTACTTGAACCTTGGTTCGTTCCGTGAAGAACTCACAATTGCTTGCGCAGCCTTTTCAATTTAAGTTTGTGTTACTCGCCGTTGAGTAGTTCACCATTGTAAAGATCTTTACCGCGAACAGAAACGCAGAGACAAGCACCACGAGCCGTCACTAATAGTTAGCATCATTATGTATGACCCACAAAACTGCCTCTGTACGAGGTGGAAAAAATTGACTTGATTTGGCTATAGGCGAGTGTGGACATGTAGTGTTTTAACATTGTACACCCAAATTCTCTACGATGTGACTCTCGTGGCTGCAATCTGGTTCAAACTGAGATCGACATTTTCAAACAGAACATTTTTCCTCTACGAGATCTTGACCAACACTTTTGCATCCTTAGTACGTGGGATAGCATAAAAAATATTAGTGCATTTACCAATTATGAGTCTTTTACTATACTAAGTAGTGATGAACTTCTATAAAGAGTATCACAGGCGATACCGATTTGAGTATTATCATTGACTTGAATTTTGAAGGCCGTCTATATTAAAAGTACCAGACGAAGTGACTACTCAATCTACCTAGGATGAAGCTTGGCTTGCTGCGTCAGATCCAGCTTATTAGTATCTGAATGTAGTGTACAAATGTAGATACCTCTAAGCTGTATAGGTTTTCAGTCTATTGGGCGTTCATCTACGAAACTTTCCATGCCTCATATTGTATGAGATATGATAGTTTTATGCTAGATTGGCAATACGACAGCGCTGTTGAATCTCAAAAGACCATAATAAATTTAAAGTGCACCACTAATAGCATCCTAAGCCTAATTGATATCCACCGTGAATAAAATGCAACGCCGGTGCCCAATCTCGGTATCTCTCTCGAACATCGTCAGAAGCAACAATAAGAAATAGTACTCCTGATATATATAGTATCAGTTTAAACTAGACATCATTTTGAATGAATGTCTCTCCTGAAACATAGGAGAAAAAATAGTGTTCCGTTACTTGAATGGTTTTCGTTTCTGCTTCAGGGTGAATCAATACTCTATCTATGCGAGGTACACGGCAACCGTTGTACTTTGTAGCATCTTTCGTCAAGTCGACGACCGAGTCTTTATTTTCTGCATCTTGTAAAAGAATGAATCACCGATTGCTCAAATATCTGTCGGCAAGGTTCTGTACCACTAAGAAAGCCTAGCCAGGAGTCCAAAGTGTGACCCATATCAGTTTCGTGCGTGCACCGAGACCTTCGGAGATAACAGAAGTGCTGTCACAACCGGCATGGCCCACAAGAGTCAGTCATACACCGTCGGCACTGCTCTATGAGCAAAAGGTGTTCCGCTTGAATAAGGACCGGCGGACTTACCAGAGCCGTAAGCAGTACCGGTTGAGGTAGAGGAGATATCCTTATTCAAGAAGTATTCTCAACTTTAAGTTCTCTTTACCACTTACAAAATTTCACACACTCTGTCTATTCTGCACAAAAGAAAAGGTAGCATTGCTCTACGCATCGCAATTCCATGAACGAGTGGGCCAGAATTTGTTTAAATGTAAGATGTTTTTTGTAGCTGTATGAGCAGGCTCAGTAGGGCTGTTGGCCTAAAAAAAATTCAATGTTAGCAAGCATCCACCTCGACTTCTGCGTCGTGCATTATACCTAAAAAAATTAAGCCCTATTTAATGCTCCGATTTGACGTCTGCTTCACAAAAACTCTATTACAAGCTATGAGATGTATCATGCGTCGTGCTTTCTTCACGGTGTTTCCCAACCGCTTTCGCTCGGGCACAGTCGGTATTTCTGTTTGGTTGTGATTTGTGGGGTCAAAAAGTGCTCTAAAAGCACAAAATTTGTCTTGTTCTCAATTTTATGTGGAACGGCCGCATGCGTAGGCGTGTAAAGGCCTCGCTTAGGGGCAGCGAACAACTTTTGGTACGGTGAGTTAGAGAACTGAGGCATGCTTGAGTCTGCACCTGCCGTTGCAACTCGTGTGATAGCAAACGAGCAAGTCTGACTCTCGGTTCCAGCTCCTGTTCGCTAGTGCATCGCGGAATACTCAACGTTCCTTGCGGACACGTAGTTAATACTTTGTGGAACTTGGAGAGCAACGCTCCCTTTATGCTGGACTCCAAATTCTGACCTCAAAAGAGGCCCTCAAAATCAGGGATCGACTTTGACGTTTATCTCTCGACGAGAACAAAGGTACTGACTGGGTCGGGATTTGAAGAGTCAGTGTGACCTCTCTCTAAACAAAGGAAACCTGGCGACCTCGTCTTGTACAGATTTATAATACCATCCATAACGACCGCGCCTTTCCTGGTAGCCGGTTGAGTCATGAGACCTACATAAGAAAGAGGAGGTTTAATGTGGGCAATTCGTAGCAGCATGTACTGTAATGAGCTGCGCATGTGATGGAAAAGATACTTTTGTGTGAGCTGGGTGCTTGTGGAGTCTTACATTGTGCTTTTGTTAACAAACTTTTGTGTCACCAGTTTCGTATAGGGTAGGTTGTATCGTATTAATAGTCATATTATGGTTTACATACAATTCATTCTTGCCCCTTGGCCTTTAATAATGGGTCGCAGCCTCCTGGATTGTTAGAAAAATGGATTATATGAGGGACAGCAGGTCGCTAGAATCATGCTGTGCAATACACACATTTTTTGTAGGACATGAAACTTATATAATTAGTATTGCTTAAGGTGACTTCATTGATACTTCTCAATTCGCCGGCTACTACGCAAGTCAAATCTCCAGAAGTACTCCCCAGCCCCCAGCCCGCCGCTCCAGTTGTTTATCCCCTTTTCTGAAGATGAATTATCCAGCTGCTTCCGCCTCCCCATCCCACGCCGACCAGCCCCCTCGCGCTGTAATTGGCTCGACTCATGGGTCCGCACCCAGTATCCAGTCTGGTACCACGGTCGGCCCATCTTGCTCGGATCCC
>NW_020188969.1:468604-468739 GCF_900000015.1 Plasmopara halstedii
TGGAGGATGGACAGTTGGGTACCTAGTACCACTGTCGACAGTAGAATAGGGAAGCACTGGGTTCAGTGCTTGAGCTGGCGGGTGTAAACCCACTTCGCTCATCACCATGTCGTCAGTTTGGACAGTGTCGTGCTT
>NW_020188969.1:468749-495815 GCF_900000015.1 Plasmopara halstedii
ATAGGCTCTCGAGTCCACACCTGGGTTGAGCGTGCTGGTTCATCCTCGTAGCATTTGTTCGCGCGGAATCTTTGGTTCAAATCTTCCTTCGTGTAAGGTGCACGGCAACTCCATCGCAGTTTGCGCCGCTGTTTCTGAATGATTGTGGTCAATATCCACTTCGGGATGTGAGTTTATATGTTGGAGCTGTTATTGTGTGAGCTGCTAACGAAATCAATTATATTTCATACAAGGCCCTTACTTTTTTCTTAAGGAATGAGTGTCCTTGTGTGCGCAGCTTTTTGTAGGTCGACCAAACTACACCATCTAGTGTGGAGATTGTAGGTGTTAAGAAAAAAACAGGGAACTTCAGTTATTCTTAAAGCTTTCTCAAGCTAGATTGACATGAAATGAATTTTTTGTTGGTGGCTCTGACTAGGATCTCAGAGTTTGTTCGAAAGTGCTTGTCGATCACGATTAGGCTAATACCGTCCCGAGCATATAATTATGGACCGTTGATTGCACGTTCTGTGGAGGAGACGTATTCATTTTTGTTTCTTACATGGCTGTTATCTGACCATTTAGCGTGCTAGGATTCTTCACGATATCGGTTTGCTAGTAGAATATAAGCGCTTGGTAAGTTTGAGGTGATTTTTAGAGACAGCATTGATGGACCAAAAACGAAACGGGCGTTATGCGTTATCGAGACTCAAATGTTTACTTTTTGAGTTGATAAATCATCAAATGGTGAGCGACAATATAAAATAGTGCGATAAGAAATCAAGAAAGTAATGATTCGAGATCAAATTCAGAACGGCAGCACTTCCGAAGGACGTGATGTGCTGATCGCGCTAGTGAAATGTCACTCTTCTTCCTTAGTTTGCAGCGATATGTTTATTGATTTGCTCCTTCAAAGCTTTGTAGAAATTAGCTCGATTAACCTAGAAGTTACCCAAGAGGTTACCCTATCGTGTTGTATCGACCAGTCACCAAAATAACAACATCAAATGCTCAGCTATTCGACATTTGACTTGCACATGTTGAGCTAAGAAACTTTTGTCGTTATGACTCGCAAAAACAACGCCAGATCATTGATAAATCAAAGCAGCGAGTGTAATAAAGTCATAAAATATACTCATTCAAAGACCGTTGACACCCTAAAGCTATTTAACATGAATCTTAAAGTTAGTGAATTCGTCAATGACTAGTTAAAATTGCTTCTTGAATAGAGTAGCCTAGTGAATTGCTCCTTTTAAGCCTCTTGGCAGCGGCATGTTTCTATATCGATCACCTTTGCAACAGAATTTCCAAGATCTCCACTTACTACTCGAGCGGTATCACATCATGAAGTCATTAGCGGTGAAAAGAGAGTTTATGAGAGAGAAAGCGTTGTGCTGGAGACAAAAGCGCAAATAACCGTTCAATTTTCAATAGGATGGGCATTCCATAGGTGTGCAAAACGTTCACGATGCTAGGCTACGTACAACAGATTTTCATCATAAAAAATGACGCTGCCTGAAACTAATTAAAATGTGTTGGGTTACCTGGTTAGTTTTGAAGCAACAGTTAGTGTACTGACAACAATCCAAGGAAAGTATATCACTACGCATTAAAAAAGTTGTAAGATGGACAATAATTTTAATAAATATTATTTATTTATCAACGAGTCAAAGTTGTTTTATGCGCGGAACACGACGTCTTGTTATGAACATTGCATAAGTCTACACAGAACATATTTACTCCGAACAAAACTGACAATAATACCCCACAGCATAGAACCTCCTTTACTCACACCTATTGTAGTTGTCTGCTAAGCACTTTTATGGCCTACTAGCTATTACATACGTATTAGTTCGGCACAATCATGCCACATCATACAATACGTAGTATCGCAGTTTTTCGTTGTTTGTTGGCTTTAAAAATAAGCTAATACTGATGATTTTGTATGTGCTGCAAAAACATATAGAAAAAGAAATATAAATTCTGTCAGTCTGATTTCATTCGTTTCATGATTATAATTCCGAGAAAATTGCTGGTGCTCGTAACAGAAGAACGAAAACCTGTGCGAATGCATAAGCAATCACCCCTTCACCTACTCGGGTGGTGAGATTAAAGTGAACAATTTTCTACTTACCTGAATGATTCTCAGACTGAACGAGATACATAGATGGGCAAACTCATTCAGGGAAGTTAAAGCAGCTGCTTCGCGACAAAGCAGGTCGAATGAATTAGAAGCTTGATTTTAGTGACTTTCAGCGTATCATGCAAGTAAAGGACATGACCAACTTTAGATTTGGAGCGAATTCGAGCCATGGAAGGTAGAAATGTACCCTCTTGTTGGCCCTCTGGGTGATTCTCCGCCTGCAAGCTTAGTCTTGCCAGTCGATGGCCATGATTACGGAGTCGCTTTGGATAATTGAACAAAGTAGAAGGCCGATGAATCGAGCGTACCCATGTGGAGCGAGGGGCGTCATAGCACAGATGCCAAAGCTCCTTATTCTAAAACGACCCTGAAACGATTTTGCACCTACACTTCTACGAGCGGTAATTGGATACCCTGACAGCAAATACTGTCTTGAAGTCCTGGGGAGCTACATCTGGTGTTGACAGCGAACATATTTGACGTTGCTAGGTACCCCGACCAGACACGCAGACGATACCTGCTATGTGGAAGGCCAAAGTGTGCCAGAACATTGAGCGCAGAAGAGCCTATTGAAAGGCAAGATTCAGTTGACCACTTGCACTTGAACAGAGCTAAGCATTCAAGGCTTGCAAGTCTCTGACAGACTAACCAGAAATGAGTGGCTTCGAGATCAGGATACCCAGGTGATCACTAAGTAGCCATAAAGCGTGTGACAATTTTGGATTAGCCGTATACAATGTTCTGACTATGCGAACGGTGGTGCACTACTGCAGCATGATGAATACGGCCAGGAAGCGCTTTGCTCATGAGATGATCAGTAAAAATTTCAAGTGGACATTCTGGGCATCAATCTTCAAAGATCACCCAGTCCATCCATATGTTATGTTGTCGCAACGGATAACCAGAGTACTCTCATTGCTCGTGGAATATAACTTTAATGTAAAACTGATCGTGATATTTCTGAGTTGGACCACAATAATTTGTACAATTGGATCCGCCAGGCACTTCTAGATATGCTGGTCTGAAAGTTATAAAAGGGTAATCACAGTGTTGAGATGATAACGTCGGCCGAAAAGATGTCGCAGCTCCATCACTACGAATAGGTTGAGGACGTGTCTCATTACATGGTGAAGCCAAGGGATTTTCTTCATATCCCGACGATCTGTATCACGATTTGCCTAAAGAGAATGAGCACCACGCTTTGAGCGAGTGATTGCTCTTTTTGTCTCCTTGGTTGAAATGCACAAACTGTCAGTCGACAAGTGGCTTTGGGAGCCAATTTTCAAAGCTTTTTTTTGTTCGTCGATGCTGCAAACAGACATTACAAGAGAATTCTTGATCCTCTGATTCTTGCTTGACCAGCTAGTAAAAATACTGTGAAAATGATCAGTTTAGTGTGCTTGTAAAATTTCTATTATTAACTCCAAAAGTTTTGTGTGTGGAGCGAGTTCTGTTATTGACATGCTCGGCGGAGTCAGCGTGCCTCGAAGCGAGATTGCACTGTGCCCTCAGGAACGAAACACTTATATTTGCTGGACACTTGCAATTATAGTCAAGTGCTTTCCTTACTTGAAGTACAACTCATGATATTAATTTTTAGGATCAAGAATTATTGTGGGACCCGAAACAGAACGTCCGAACAGCCCCACTAAGATATCGCTCCTACGTCTATTTCTTGCCAAGCCATAGCCTTTTACGTGACGGTCTAGCATTCGTGTGATAAAGCATCCAGTCAGTCTTATAAATGTAGGAACTACAAACATGACAATGTTATGTATGTTACAGACAGCGTTCACCAGCCCGACAAAGCAAAAGATTTATCCTTAGCTCAGAATAATGAAATAATCTCAGATCAAAGGCGTGTTTCGAGCAGAATTACATCGTGTGCCTTCAAAGGTCCACACACAAAACATTTACTGGCCTAAATCATTAGCTTTTTCACTGACGTATGGTAAGAGAGAGAGTTTTTATTATCGCGCAAAGTGCCACAATTTCATCATTCGCGTATAGAGTTGTCGGTCATGTTATGGATAAACCGACATAAGTACTGGTTATGGGAATTAATCGTCGTTGACTCACGATTTATATAACGTACTTTTGTTTTTTGCAGAAATACTTTTCTTTACTTTTCCCTCTTGATCTAAGTAAATTGTAATTTTTATTTTGTCAGAAAACTTCTTCACTGCCTGTTCTCAAAATGTCTTGCTTTAGCAATTTCATAGAAACGGGCATCTTAAAAATATTGCAGGACGATGGATTGGCTTTGTCTGTAGTTGTCGAAAATCCAAAAAGCAGATGGACCAGGAAAAACCACCGAGAGACTAACTACTTTTTTATAAACAAAAAAAAGACAGAGAAGTCATATTAGCAGAAAAAGAGCAAACAGCTTAATGAATATTTGTAGCTTGTTAGACAAGTAACTGTAGCTATTTTGCCGCAATGACGTTTCATTTTGTTACAAGCCTAAGCAGCACTGCTGAAGCGCAGATTTTTTGCGCTTTACAGCTGTGGTGTAGATAATCATGTAAGATTTAGCCTGAAACTAATTTATTTTGACATAAATCAACGGTAGTTCCGAGCAAAATCAGTAATTTCTGCGGGCACTGATTGAACAGACAGCTTAAAAATATGACGTATTTATTAACCTTGTATAATACTTAAAATCATCTATGACTGCACTAATTGGAAAAATATTTGGAAGGTGAAAGCTTTCATTTTTAACCAACCCTTGCGCCTTTTATGCAGTGTGCAAAACAAGAGTTGTTACTTCTCAGAGTTTTCACTCGATGTGGTTTGAATAACAAATTTAGGACTTGAAACTGTCTACTGATAGAATCTTTGATTGTGCACAATGTATCATGACGGGTTGTGCGTATCGACACACTGCATCAATAATAAAGCTCTCGTAATAATCATCAGCTGCTGAACGAGCTGGCTTTCGTTACTTCCAGTGCTGACGCGATTGCGGAGGGAGATGCGCATAATGTGTACACCCAACGAACCCGCAACGTATTTTACATGTTCATACGGAAGAACTCCACGCCTTATCACAAGACAAATCTCAATAGCATTAAAAGCTCGGTTTTATGGAGAGTTGTACCGTAGCTATGTTATGTACATACAATGCGTCAGAGCAACAAAAAATTTGTCCATCATCATGTGTGACGACAGCGGTATCCGCCAGGCCGAATCCCGACTGTTGAAGTCAGGAAGGTACATTGAACACTGCGAAACAATGGACAGCCTTTGGCAAATTCGAAGATATTTTTAAACAGTAGGTAGCTCGCCAAAATTGTTCTCAAGCTGACAGTCTCGTTATCTGTAGCTCGAACTCACTTTACAAAAAGCAGAATTTGCAAGGTGGCATACCGCACCACTGAAGAGCGACAGACGCACGTGGCAACCATTGCCTTCGTCAATAAGGAACTGCTGTGTGAACAGTGTCTGAGCTAAAGTTACTGTACACCTCTGTCGTTGCCGACGTGGGTCCCTCGGGCCTGTCTCCGTAGTCTCAGCTACCCTGGATACGGCTCATCTGCAGTCGCGTCAGGTTACCGTCCAGTAGCTTTTCCATATTTTTCTTTCTAGGTCGCGCTTGTGGCGTTTCACTCTCCCTCTTGCAAGATGCCGAGCCCGCCGAAAGGCAGCCTCAGATCTCATTCTTTTTTCGGCACCGTCGAGACCGAACACTCGACAATCCCGTTCAATACTAAGCTTGGACACTTCAACACTTCAATGGGTCTCCCAGAAACCACGAGTGACGATGTGAACAATGACGGCCAACAATGCTGGCGTCAGTGGGAGCCTGATCACGAGCCTCCTACAGATGACAAGCCCGATTTACAAGATGAGACCTGTGCCACCAGCGATGGACCATACTTGGCATCATCACGACCGATACTTTGGCCATTGTCGAACGGCGGGGTATCTAACAATACACTGGCGCCGCTTAACCATCACAACCAGCTCACACGGTTTATGGCCAAGCAAGCACTCGGCTATATTCCTAAGCTCAAAGCATGCAGCCCCGACCGCACCGCACTTCCGACCTTTCAGCTGCCTCGTATCGGCACTCCGCCATTGTCGCCTCAGAAATGGGCTAGTCCATCTCCATTTGTAAGCCAAGAGAAAGCTGAGGGCGGTCGTCCTAGTCTACCAGCTCTTGGCTCGAGCACCGGTAGCTTTATTCAGCGGTCCAGTAGCTTCTCTGAGAGCTGTGTGTCCCCAATTCCACCGTTGAAGTTGCAATATCAGGAGACGACGCATCACACAATGTCTATCGCGGACCTGTGCCAGCCATTCCGTTACATGCGCGCAGCTTCGTGTCCATCTGACACAAACCCGCCAAAGTCCGCCCCAACTACGCCTCAGCCGAACGTTGACAAAACCTGGAGACCAACTATTGAGTCGCTAAACTATCCGTGGACTCAAAGATGTTGTGGTGATGCAGAAATCTCGCATCGTGATCAACCGCGAACCTCATCACTTGTGGAGAATGAGTGCCAGCCCAAGCGCCTGGAGCGGAGTAGCTCTGTGGACGCTCCCACGCTAATGCGCCATCTCAAGCGCACTGCAGCCGAGTCAATCGATCTGACGCAGTGGCTTGACCATCCAGGTCGAAACTCGCTGCTTTCATTGGCCGACTCGGCCGATTCCATGTACCAACTAGAACAGGCCGGTCGCTCTATGCGCATCTCGGACTCCCCTCGGTCAGACCCCGTGACGCCGCACGAGGCAAAACGCGAAAAGAAGCTATGTGCTTTTCCCCAGTGTGCCAGCAATGCTGTGACGCGCGGCCTATGTATCAGTCATGGCGGAGGCCGCCGGTGTCAACGTAAGGGCTGCACACGCGGCGCACAGAGCAAGGGACTATGCGTAGCGCATGGTGGTGGCCGCATTTGCCGCGCTGCTGGATGCTCCAATATTCAGCGCAGCATGGGGCTCTGCATCCGCCACGGCGGCGGTCGGCGCTGTAGTATCAAAGGCTGTCAGAAGGGCGTCGTGCGGCAAGATCTGTGCACAGCGCACGGCGGCAAACGCAAGTGCCGAGTGCCTGAGTGCACGAAACACGTCAAAAAGAAAGGGTTGTGCCGAGCACATGCCAACTCCATGTATACTACGTCGAGCCCGCAATAAGTTATCGATCGGCGCATGGGTTGCGTTCGAGCAGACAAGAGATTTATTCGTCGACATACAATCATAGTGTACATATATTAATAAAGGCGATCTGGGGGCGTTGTTGTGGTGATTCGTGCACTTATGACTTATCTCTGTAATTATGATATAGGCAGGAATTCTGGAATTTATGAGCTCAAACCTATAAGCTGTCTGTGACTTCAATCATTATACACGTCATATAGGTACTTGTGCTGTATTGGTTCACACGCTACGTCGAAGCAAGCCAATTTATGATCTACAGCAAGCATACTTTGTATGACTTACCGTCAAACTTGCTGAGATGACATGGATAAATGACAAGGTTGCATGACTAAATGTCATTGAGAAGCAGCAAATGACACGTTGGTTGGCATGATTATCTATCGTACAAGCGCCGTGACCATTGTATTGCAAATGTAAGCAAAATTGTAGGCGGCATGCTACATTTGTAAAAACGTCGTGAATAGTACACAAAACTGAGTATGATAGATCTTGTGCTCAAGCTTTGATAAGTGCTTCCCAAAAACTGAATGGAAGAGCAAAGTATGTGTTAGCGAGCAAGCAGCAGCACCTGTGTAGCGTTTGGTCTTGTAAGCGCCGACTAAGGTCTAAAGATCTAAAAAGCGGTGTGGTGTGAAACACAAATGAATTACAAGCAGGCACCTTCAAGAACTACCTCGCACACTTAGAACCACAACGAAACATGACGTAATCTAACATATCATAGTCAAGCGTAAGCTAACAAATCATAGGTTGACTATAGTCAACCTATGATATGTTAGATTACGCTTGACTATAGGCTTGACTATGATATGCTAGATTACGCTTGACTATGATATGTTAGATTACGTCATGTTTCGAAACAGAATTATAATTTTTCAAAGCCACACATCCTACGTGATCCAGAGGCAGGTGTCATTGACCTACCTAATGGATGACACTGTTACAGTCAACAGATTAGCAATTACATTGCGCATGCAGAACGTCGATCCAGAATCAGCGCGTAAAAGCGATATTTTATCCTGGTAATCACGCCCAATGTTAACGCGGAAGTCCGTGAGTGCCTACCCAAACAGATTCAAATGTTCGCAACGATAAATTTTCCAGATTTTGTGTAGATATGAGTGGTGGAACATGTAATGCGATGACTCTAGCTTTTCAAGCCAGTAAACAAAAAACATTGATGTACACTCAAACATTGAAAAAGGGAATGATCGTATGTGTAATTTCTGATCTATATCTGTCTGGCGTGTTTCGTTGAAACCGTATTAAGCTGATCTGCGTACAAGGATCTGAGGTCGGCTTGGTATCAAGCCGGTTATGAGCTCAGTTCTTACTTTATGCGATTGAATTGCCATTTGCTTCGACGACCCTCACATTTATTGTGATTCACACGAGATTACACATCACATTTACAACAAAACATTCGAATGTAGCGTCACGGGTCGCCAGAATTCTAAATGTATTGTATGCATGTTCCAGCCATCTCTCTTTTTGTCGCGTTGGCATGACTCGAGTGGTGGTCATGATTTCTTGTATATGTAATTCGCAATCAAGACTTCATTCCAATTTTGATTTTCACGCAGCGTATTCTTACACCGTAAATTCGTACACATGCCAACCAGACATGGCCTTCTATACTTGAGCGCAAAGCGAACGACGCTCTGTGCAGCATAGCAACATCTCATATAAACTCCGAAGTAATGAAACATTGTAATACATTATTTTATTGTATTAAAGTGAACAGCTATTATAACGCAGAGAACGCGTCAATAAAATTGATGTATGCTCATTATTTAATTTACATCTATTTGAGATACCTAAGACACTTATCACACTTCAGCTGCCTCCACTCCGGTCAAAATCGAAACATTATTAGCTTTGTTTACACGAAGAAAACTCAAGATGTAGTGACGCACAAATAGAGTACCTCTTTGGAAATCTTGCTGCGCTGCCAATGTGTCGGCTTATGTCACTGCTCGCGCAAATACTTACTTGCCCTCGGCTTGAATCAACAACTGACGATTCTGCACACTCGTAGCAATGCAAGCTTGAAGATTGCGACTCTTTTGCCCCAGTATTCGATACAGGTCGTGCAGTTTCGTCCTGAGTCTCGTTTGCAATGGATTGATGGCCTACTCGATCATGAATAGCTAATATATTGTTAGCGAATTGCTCCAAGCCGTAAGCGCTGACAGCGAGACAAGAGTAAGTCTACTTAATCATCCTTTGAATCAAGCTCGTGATTGGATAAGCTGTTCTCTTATACATGACATTGAATTTTGCATTTGATCTCATTTACTCAATGCAGCATACGTCAAAAAAATAAAGCAGTTTAGTGGCTGCGGCTGTCGCATTACATACATTGGGACCAGAACTTGCAGGGTTGAATGACGTGCATTCTGCTCCGGGAAAGCAAGTTTTGACGGTTATCTTCTGAAAAGAGCACTGAGATAGCAAGCGATCACTAATACATCGATTTCCCATCACAGAGTCAAATTTATTCACGGGCGAAGCCAATTTAAAAAGTATTAGCGTAATTTCAATAATACATATAGCCGCTAATGCTGAAACAGTAGGACATTAACGAAAAGGACAGGATTAAGAAGAAATTTGGAGGCACTAGACATTTATTTATACAAATAGCTTCCGACGAACAAAAAAACCATTCGGACCCATAGATTCCATACGAACAAACTGTCTTGGGATGTGTCTTGGTCCCCGACGTGAATTTCGATTGCATATAATGAAAGGTTTTCGGTTGCGCTCGTTGGTCGAGCGCACGAGTGAGGGCTTTATGATGTTCCTGAAGTGCTCCTACAGTCGTAATGCGAGCGCACACGCGCAGAACAAGTGCTATTCCGACTCAATAGAGTTACACCTGTTTCGAACGCAATAAATGATGCGTGGTTTCGACTGTTACAGAAACCAGAACCGTACGCGCATCGCGGAGTAGCCCAGACGCCAGACATTATTGCAAGTTTTCGGATAAGGGAATAGGAATTTGACGAAGGTGTTTTCAGCACCTTGTACACGTCTTGACTTCATCTCCGCCGATGCCGTGCGAGTGCAGAGACATCGGATGAGACTTGTCCGACGCATTCGGCTTTCACACCACTCGAAAAAGAGCTACTCTTGGATTCGCTAGGCCAGACACACCTGTGAGCAGCTCGTGCAGCCCAAGGGAGAGAAAGTGCACTGCTGTGATTTTTTTGACAACACAAACATTCAGACTCCTAATCTGACCGCAACCTGTGTCGCTTCTCAATGCAGAAAGCGCAACCATTGGTATTGCATACTTGGTACCGCAGACGAAATAGTGATGTCGAAGTGTCGGCGCCATTTGTTGATCTCAGTTGAAGTGGACCTTAATAGCAACAGCAAAAAAACAGTCGTCCAGGTTTGGTAACAACGTGGTTGGACACATTTCGCGTTGTTATCTACCCCTTCATCTGGTCCGACATCAATGAGTGCCTATTCGATAAAAGACAGCCCATACCAATTTCGCCAGCACTCTTAATGGTCTTGTCTTTTCGATAGCAAGCGCACACATCCGATTCGACTTGAGACGGCGTGACAATACTGTCGATGAAATGCATTTCGGGAATTGCATTCTTGGGATTAGGAAATATGTACCCCCCAGCAATTATACGGCACCAAACTCAGCCTCACTATCCGCTCGGCGTCGCCTGCTCAAACAGACTCGGACGTCTTGTTCGCCAACGAGCGTCGAAATGCATGCAAATCGCTGGGCACAAAATTCGTTATGAACGAGACAGAAATATTCCAACATTGCGTCGCTCTATGCGGATGCTGCCAGGTCGGGCAGCATGCTAGTCGCCTTTTCGGGTGGTGTTACACATCGCTGCAAAGTAATCTTAAGCGCTACAACTCGCTGCCGTTTACAAACTTATCCAGAGCGCTGGGTGAGACAGCGATGGATCTTGCAATTTTTTTGAATTTGGAGTCAGCAGCACCTGCTGTGTTGATGACGTAAAATCAAAGTCAAAAACAAAGGCTTTGGCCCGCAAAAAATCTATTCAAAAGCGAATTAGAGCTTAAAAAAACTCGATTGTTAAAGCTAAAAATTTGAGAACGGGCATCTGCTGCTGAAGTTGTCTGGAAAACAATAAATTTCGCAAAGCAAAAAAATTTGAGCTCAGGCCAAGCTCGAATATTTCACGTACCTTTAGATAAAACAATTGAAATAATGGCTAACCGATTCGTTTGCCACGATCCTATCGGCCCCGAGCTAAGCTCATCAGTATCAGAGCATTGATATTGACAAGATTGATGGTTGAACCTTAAGGCGACCCACCTAGACGCAGTACAGATATTATTAAGCTGGAATATTCGAAGTTATGTCACATTTAAGCCAGTACTAAACATCATTGTGTTTTCTATATACAAAACTACAGTCGTATGTAATATATGGTGTGAAGATAACAACCCATCTGCCCCGTGGAGCTTGTTTTAGGCGTTATCCCATCAATACCAGTGCTATTCGGTGGTCGCTGACATTTTATATGCTTTTACATCATAATACGGTACTTACAGGTGTGAGTCACAATTTTCCCACTTAAAGCAAACTCGCAAAACTCAATGCTCTGTACTTGCACCGTAAGGTGTTTGCTCCTACAAGAATCTCTCGCATCGAGAGTAGTCTGTTGACTACGCTATCTTAGCTCGGCTCTCCCCTGAGAATAGCGCAAACCTCATGACCGTTGACTTTAGAGGCCCTTTTTGATGAAACGTTCTCCGATGATAACGGTCATAGTTTCTCCTCAAATAGCCGTTCTTTCAAAACGACGTCAGCGTTACGCCTCGCCTCGCCTCTCCTGTGAGCAAATTAGGTAATCCTGGCACATTTTCTCAGGCTCAAAGTATGTTGATGCCTCTATTACGACAGCGTCCAGCACATTACGAACCAGATAGACATGGTCCAGCGGGTTGATCTTACTCGTCTGTAAGCAAAACATCATGAAAATACTTTTGCAGACAACCATCTCTTAGGGTCAGCTCATCCATAGTCTCACTACGATGAACAAAGCTCCTACAGTATAATGTGTGCGATGTTTGTTCCAGACACAGAGGAAAACAAGCTCTCGAAGTCATTTAGTAAGCTCATTTCTGCACTACTCTTAGAAGTAAAGCTTGCTCTTGAAGCAACAGCAGTCAAATAAATCCTTACTCTCCATGTGAGCCATAACCTAGGTATAGATTGCTGGTGAAACTGTGCAGGAGTTTTGTACCCCGAATGAGGTAGCTACATCTCATTAATCACGACACAGCTTTGACAGCCAGCTTCAGTAAAGCAAATTCCAGCCTGGAACGTCGTCTTAAGCACAACTTCGCGAAGGGCAAATGGCGACGTGCACCTCGAGTTGGACACTCCTCACCTCATGTTCTACATCCCCGCTTCCTTTATAACGCTGCTGGTAAGACTGCCAGCCAAGCCTTAAATCTGAACTAAGCTAAAGTTTTGTCCGGCAGTGGGAGCGCTGCGGATTAGGCAGTCCTGTTTTTCTCCAAAGTTGCACCAAGTCGTTAAGTAGGAACGGCATTAAGGCTACCGAAGAGAGATCTAAAGCTTCCATTCGATTGTAAAGTTTGTCGAAACCATCTGCTTCAATAAAAACTGGTTTTAACAATAGCGAGTCAGTCGGTCAACTATCCATTTCGAGCGCGATTTGGTCACTCGTCATCATGATCAGTATGATCCTCCCGAGCCTGGCTTCCGTTAGAATTCTCAGTCATGGCAGGTCATTAACTGCTCCAAGAGTCTCGTTGCGGTGCGATATATCAACCTGGAACTGACTAGTCGTGTATTGCACTCGATACATGACACCTAACCTCATTGAGATAATATCATCAATCGTGCCACAAACTGTTGCATAGCAGACATCAATGAGTCGATTTGAATTACCAATCTCTCCCCCACCTAGACTGGGGCATCAAAGAAACTAAGGGTTCATCAGATCAGTCGTAAGAGTAAGACAAGCTTGTAGAAATTTGCACTGCGTTAACCGCGGTTCTTGACGCAAATAATTTACTACTACGCAATCGACCATTGTCTGACTATCTCTCTGTAGGTTGTCAGCGGCGAATACATCTGTTTTGAATCCTTTAATCCTGATTTTGCTGTTACGAAGAGATCCTGGCCAGGAACTATGGTGACCAGCAAACCAAGGATCAACTTTGCTATATTCTTACCGCTAGCAGTTTAACTGACATTTACTGGGTAAATCATATTTGCTTATGCTTTTTTTAGATTTGTACATTTCTGCAACCTTTGAAACGGGGACGTACCGTTCTAGTGTCAACATAAAATTACACTAATTTGCAAATTAGTTATCCAAACAATTGATACTGTCGAGGGCACGGTTATTTCGTAGTGGCCCACGAAACGCGTGGGGATCAAGCCTCACGCTACAGAATGCAAAAGACGTCAGTGTTGTAAATTGGTAACTCATAACTATTTGGTGTAGGCTTACTAAAATCATACTCAAATACATGTCACGTTTTATACCACGTAAATGTAAACAACCAACAATTTTTTTGCTAGGTTACGCCCCTGTATTGAAGAAGAAAAAATTATACATTGTGTACTACTTACGTGATCTCTTCGAGTCGAAGCTTTTACTATGCAAGGTTACGGTAACTTCATTTTTGCACTAGTCGTTTACCCAACGACCTAGTCTGAAGTGACCTTCGTTTTATACTTAGAATCAATACGAGTGTAACGGATCACAATCCACTTACTCCAGAGTAACTACAACCTTAACCCAAGGCTAATTAACTCTTCCGTCTAAGACGTAAGCTGTATTTCTCGATTTAATTTTAGGCAAAGCCGCTTATATCTTAATCTATAGCTTTTACTATTTATATAGTAAATCCTAATTAAATGTAGAACTACTGGCTGTTCCAGCCACGTGCTGACTTTTTTTAAGTGTAGCGACACCAACGTATGGTCACACCATCGTGTGTAACCCACACCATCGTGTGACCCACACTCTTCCTACCAGGGCATTTCAAACCCCGTTACAATATAGGCCCCGGTCGGAGTACAACTGGCTCCCAATTCTCGACCGGTTTTGCGATCTATAAAAGACAGGAACAAACAAAATCGATCCCTCCGGATGATTTGATATTTCTCCTTAATTTGTCATGTCTTATATGAAGCAGCAGCGCGGCACACTGATTGTTCTAGAGCTTAGTGACCGTGCGCGAGAATAGACATCTACGCGCAATTTTACTGTATAAGAGGCATATCTGGTATGGAAAGTATCTAATCGAGATGGCAAAGGCACTGAAATAACTTACTATAAACGTTCCAAATTCCGCTTTACCGTGCTCAGCAAAATGGAGTGCGAATTACTAGATGATGTCTAGAATTTTATCATCGCTGCAATAGCGTCAAACTTTCTATTGAAATCTGTCACGCTTGACACTCTCAAGGAGCGTTTCCGAGTGGAGGATGCGCGATCTGTTTCTAAGCAGATCTCCTAAGCAGAGATGCTGTGACCAGCGAAAAACGACTTTGCGCTGCAAACGTTGATCGGTAGAAGGGAGGTAAAATATATGTGAGTACGCCTGAGACGATAGACTCTAGCCATACTGAGGAGAAAGAGAGAAAAGTACCATGGCTGCAAAGAAGCTTCGTGGAACTCACAGACAATTCATTCGCGGTATTTCAGTATTAGTGTCACTTCTTTCTCGGCCGAAAAGCACTAAGGGCCGGGTTTTCTCGATGGACAGCTGAGAAGTCTCTCGTGGTGGAACGTCGGGTTTTAGTAGGCGCGAGGCGACTCTCTAGATAAGAATTGATCCCTAATATTCACTCTAGAGACGTGGTCAATGGGACCAGCCGTGAATAAAGTGAATCGAAGATTGGTTCATAACTCAGGCTTCTTGGCTGCAGACATCAGCTTTCCAGGATTACGTTATAGCGAAAAGTCTTGATAGATTCAGAAGTATGTGCAGTTACGTGCAATACGCGATTGTCAGAAGCAGTGGACGGCTTGTGGGAGCTTTGATGATGCAAAATATAGACACGAGAACCGCGCGGCTTGCGACGGGGGCATCCATGGAATTGCCAAAGGATCTTGTATATCTTTGAAAGGGTTAATCGCCGTTTCGTTCGGGGAGCTGGTTTAAGGTGCAATCTCGTCCTATGATTGACTTGTACGGCATGAACCAATAGCCACAAATCGACAGGTAGTCAAAGGAAATAGATGTTACGCACTTCTCCTTTGGCAGAGCTTTGGTCAGTTATATCTTACTCTACCAAGAAGCTGAACACCTCGTTGTGGGGGTACGAATCTGCGATAATTTTGTGAAAGGCATGGAATTATATCAATTGTCAAGCAATGAAATCGCCAAGTTCATGGAGGGGTCTGAAAGAGAGAGGCGGTAGTGAGCAGCGGTCTCCGCACAAGAAAAAGTATAGCAATTGTTTATCGCATTCTCGATTGAATATTTGTCTAGACAGAAAGAACAATTTTTTGTTGTATTTTGAGTAGGTACCTCAGTTTCAGCTGAGAAATGTGAGTCTCCAGTGTCAATGCTGTCGGTGAGAAGATACAACTGAGAACCGCAGCCTCTCGTGCCAAAGCCGCTATAAGTGATGAGTGACTGTAGGCTGCATTTAGATGAGCCAAATTTGACGCAGTTACGGATGACTTACACTACTCACAATTTTACGGTTTGCTGAGTTAGCATAAAGGTGACACGTTGACTGTGCGTCTTAGAAACGCTTTACAAGATTGAGCCGAGATATATTATTTGCTCGTGGATTGAGTGATTGATGTTGTTTACTATACAATTGCCTTCACTGACGTTGGGCGAAACTCTAGCTAAGCGAGAGAATACATCCGTTGGGGAGGTTTTGGAAGGAATCCAAGGCGCTAAATTTACTGAACGGGAACGCTTGGTACAGGAGGAGAGCCGATATGTCATTTTTCATTTATCAATTAAACATTAAAAACAATGGCAGAGTAGTCAGTGCAAAAATAGGAACAGCCGTTCGTGAGATTTGTGTGGGCTCTTTTATTCTTTGTTGAATGAAGGATACGACGTAGTGCCAAGAGACCCATAACACTAGCTATACTTGGATAAGGAAGTGTGTCATAAAATTGACTTCAAAGCTGTGACCAATGTTGCGCTGCATGACTATGGCCATAATCACGGGAGTCATATGACGCCTAGGACGATTCCTTTCGAGCTCAGCGCAAAACGAATTTAGTGGGAGAGTGAATCTCCGTACTCGGCGGCGGCTTTTGGCTGGAAATGCTATTGTTAAGTGGAAGTGTGTGCATCTTCATAGCAAGCTAATACAGCCACGATTTCAGCGCTCATCAAATAGCAATTTTAAATAAAGATGATCTGTAGATCAAAATGACCGGCTGTGCTATTTTCGGCTACCTAATCTAAGCAATAGCATTTATTTCTTGTTTATGAGAGACAGGCTTCACTATTCACTGTGGTGATGACTCCAAGCGGTATGCTTTCAAAGTTGCTGTGTAAATACAGAGATATCTAGCGAGCCGGTGACCTTCAATAATCTAATGACGGGAAACTATTGAGTCCACGTCGTCTGATGCACAAACCTTGTTTTATGATTAATCCATAGTCGTTCATAGTATGGGATGTTGAATGTGAACCACGTTAAACACGTATGAGCTGTATGCGCTTTAGTAGGCTGTTTATCGCTGTAGACAGGTGTGTCCTTGGCACCGACGAAATTATGCAAATGGCATTCTGTATCGGCGAACATGATCTGCGGACAGGTTCGGCAAAGTTAAGATCGGAGGAGATCGGCCAGTGCCTCATTTCTAAAGGAATCGTAAAAAAACAGTCTCATATGCTGATATGTTCTCTAATTGTGCTGACGTACAGCAGAATTCTCGATTGAATAAGCTGTGAGATAAGAGATCACGTGTTCCCCGTTTTTGGCTTTTTACGAATTTGTATTGGCTATTTCATGTTATCGGTGACGCTTTATCATTTCATTAGGCTGTGCTTTATGCCGAGTGGATGCTTATTAACGTGAACGCGTGATCAATTTTCGATCTTGTCGGCTTATAAGATCAACCCTGTATTCCACGACAAAAAGCCATCGGCAATGAAGTGTGTTCTGATCCATTTGTAATGAACAGATCTTACATCGTTGCGTACAGCGACTTTGTCACAACTTCTCCCACAGAGAGTGAAACGATAATTATACTCAAATGTCGAGTAAACACTCGATGTGAAGTATAAATCTGGTCGACATTACATCGTGGTGGTAATGCACTTCCCTACCTCCCAACAATGAATTGTCGCATTTTGGTATCGCGACGTTGCCAATTTATTAGGCGTTTAGCATAGCGTATGGATCAGGCATAACAGTTGTAGCGTTGCTGAAAGGAAGGGGAAGAAAGTAGTATTAGGACTCATTTTCCGCTTAATTAAAGCGCTCGGTGGAATGTCTGCAACGATTAATAAATTTCAGGACCTGCTGTGTTATAGCTCAACAATCAAGGTGTATTGTTACATCATGGGTGAAGAACCCAAGTTCTCGAGACAAATGCTATCCCTTCAAGCACCTACCTCAGATGATGAGAGAGGAAAGCGCAATGATCTGGCGGCCGATTTGCACAAGTATATGCGTGCGATTCGGGTTAACGGATCGATTCATCATCGCCCCACGCATCGATGCGTTTGAACCATTCGTCGGTTTCGGCTAGGTGTTGCTAGCCCATTATTATGAAAAAACCGTCCAGCCTTTCAAAAGACGTATTGATATGTTGTCAATTTAAAAATGTCTAATTCGGCTGCTATCAGCTCTACCGTTACAGGGTTTGATACAGTCTAGCTGCTTCTCGGCAAAGTTTTCCGCCAACATGGATTGCCGTGGTCATTGCGTTAGTACGTAACCACGCTTTACATGGAAATCATGGCGAGATTTGTCTAAGATCCTAGGCACCAGATTGTACATGTCAATCGCGGACTGCAAGCAGACACTTAATCAGACTTAGCGCATTCGGGAAGCATTTTCGTAAGCGTATGAGCGGTGAGCACTTATCGGTCTGCGCTGGATACCATAGCGCATGCATTTTTATACTTTCTTCCATTTTTGCAAATGATGACTTTGCCCTTGGCCTCTATTGACGCCAGTACGTAGTTTTCACGGTCTGACAGGGAGGACAGGTCGATATGATTCAGCTCATTAATATCGGCCCAGCAAAACTTCATAGCAGATACAGGATTATATTACAATGAGATTGTACGGCATGGGTTAAGTGCACGACGCTGTTAGTTTGAGCCACATTGGTATATCAAAACACGCCGATGACAGCAGCGTGTGAAAGACCCACGAATATGAGCTGAAGTAAGCGTCGTTTGCAGCCCTGGCTAATTATTCCCATATGCATCTATAAAACGATGAAATGCCTACACTGTACACGCCCGCAACAAGAAGGGGCTGAGTAATACTTCTCAAATCTTAATGAGAATGCAAATGCATTATGTGTTTTAAGTTGGCTTGCTGATGTTACATCACGAAGTCGGTCATATAAGACTGTCAAATGTGAAGCAGTATGTTCTGGACGAAGCAGCGCCAACCAAACCCTGGAGCTGAGGTACCTTCCGCTCTAGTGGAGCAATATACCGCGAGTATACTGGATTTCCTAGCTGTATGAAAAAGATAATTAGCACATCTAATATCTGACCTAGAAACCCGAAACTTATAGGTCAATGTGCCGCCACAACTAATAAGCAAACGAGGGTGAGTCATTGGAGGACGATCTTTGCCGACGCCACACGATAAGCAATATTGTCTGGTGGACTGGAGGGTACACAGGGGTCGTTGATACAAGTTTTGGATGAAGTGAAAGGGTTCCCTCAGTCTAATAACTATGGGAGTCTAAGGTCACACTTCGACAAGATTATACTGTTGTTCTTGCCGCTTACGATCTCAGTACAAACGCTGACTTTTTATCATTGGAAAATTAAGCAGGGTCCCCCATCCAGTGCGCTTCTTACTGGCGCGTGAAACTCGATCTTTCGTTCCTTCGACATTTAATTTGTAATTGTAACCGCTGCCTCATTGAGGCGAGCGGTGCTGGCTACAGTAATAAGCCAAGGTGGTGGGTCCAGCTTGCTCACCGGTTCACGTGTTTATCGCAAAGTCAAGCACTAAATAATGCTCAAGCTGATTTACCGCCTCACTAAACTGGGTCAGCAACTTATGAGAAGAATTAAAAACGAGTTTTCTCACACAGCGCGCAATGTGCAAATACAGTATGATACTCATCCGCAATCGCAGAAATTCTGTACCCTTCCTATATTATAGTGGCGAATTTTGGTCTTCCTTATTGCTGCTATTCTTGGTGCAGTCGGTTCTCGTGAGCAATTATGGAAGCTGAGAGCAAATAGTTCCAGCGAAGAAACTAGCGCTCATTTCGCTCTTGGTGTGAGCATAGGGCTTGTACGCACTGTTTAAAAGAGCCAATCCTAGCGCGGCGAGAAATTTCTGGTTGCTTGATAACATAGCCACAACGTGATGATTTCCTGCGCTTGCGAGAGAGAACTGACCAATTTCGTTCCAGATCCAGCTCATCATTTACGAGCTTGTCATTAAGTTTCACAGCGGGTGCAAGCGGTGTAATGCGGCACCGGGAATGGAATCCTGACGTTTGGATGCTCTTAGGAACAGACAGTGTAAAGTACGGAGAGTCAAGTTGAAACTCGTGCACAGTGTTTTTTCTAATCGTTCACTTGAGCGCAATTTTTTGAAATGACAAAAGAACTGTGGACCCCAGTGTGAGTCAAATCTTGATAGAGAGCTATACATGAACTTTACACTTCCTGATAGTGCAAAAACAATGATGTACAATTGCGCATTACACAATGTACTTCAAGGAAAATCGAGGTGTATGCCTCACATCAAACAATATAGGTTCGCTATCAGTTCTGGTTGAACGTATCGAATAAGGATTAGTTGAAAACCAATTATTCCTGCCTATATGTCACTATTGAAATAGCAAGACAGCTTGGATAACTTGATACTTCACATGCCCCTCGTTCCGCTACTTGGTAGAGCGCACATACCCAACTCTGTGCGTTTGTTTACTCGGGCTCTTTGAGTCAAGTCTTTCTCTGTACAAGGTGCACGGCGACACTGTTGCAATTTCCAGCATACAATCTGTCCGACTTGGTGACTTTCTGACCAGGGCATTGCCGGGGCCAAGGAATGTTGCAGATGTTCAATGTTGTTAGATCTAAAGGAAGGGTGCAAAATATGGCGTGCTTTCATACTTGTTACATTACGATCGCACAAGCTGCGCCCAAGCTTTAAGAAACAGCATAAAATCCATTTATCGATAATGCTCATACGACATAAGTGCATATGTACAGTCAAGACTAAAGTGAAGACAAAGTTGCACGTAAGCGCTATGCAAGTAGATTATATCGATGTAGATAGTCATTATCTCTATTCCAATCTCTATCATTTTATCTCAAACACAATAGAGCGACATCTAACGTAAGATTTAAAATTATCTTGTCGTCAGATCCGCTAGCACGATCGATAGTCTTTAACGGAGGGCTGCTCGGGTTGCACTTCAAGGGTGATGGCTGGCAATCATAAGTCTGAGCAAGCAATGAATCCATATTATATTTTCCACCATAAAACAAGCTGCCTGATCCCCAGAAGTCCTGTTGGCACTTGAATAACCCTTACGCGCAGCTGTTTTGTATAATTAGCGCATTGCTGCGCTGTATTTGCTACTCTGATTTCCTTTTGTTGAAAGGCTTTCGTTCAGCCTATACAAGTAAGGTCAGAGTTCGACCAACTATTACTGCATATGGTGTCCTTCCATTTGGTGGATCGACATGCATTCCTGAAAAACTAGACGCTGTAACTCCGTCTTGGGCATTTCGACGCCCAAAACTAATGACTCGCGCTCGAAATCAAAGTTGAAAGGTGCAGAGCACACTGGCTCGTCGGCCTATTTACACGCGAATCAGTGACAAATATCAGACAAATTCGATCATTATAAGGTGCAAGTCTGAATTTTCTCGTACAGGGTTTTGAAGCTGTGCCAAGTACGGATGTGCCAAAGCCTGCATAACAGAAATGCGTTCGGCTGGGTTGAATTTTAGCATTTGAGAAAGCAAATCCACCGCCAGTGGATTGGCATCCGGAAAGAATTCCATCAATGGACGCTGAAGAGGAAGTAAAGGAATGACAATATCAAAGAAAAGGTTAAGCCAAACACAGAAATGTCGAAATTGATTACCTTTGGATAGAATCCGTGCTGCAGGATCGCACGTTTGGCAGCTTCATGTGGTACAAAAGCCATTTCCTCTTCAGTAGGTGATCCAAGCACACGAATTATCATATGCAGTTGATCCGAGGGATCCCGGCCTGTGAAGAATGGTCGACGACGTAGCATTTCGGCAAAAATGCATCCAATTGCCCAAACATCAACTGCGTCGTTGTAGTTTTGACAGTCTGTAAGAAGTTCTGGTGCTCGGTACCAGCGTGTAACAACATACTCAGTGAGATCCTCATTGTGTGCTGTCTCCACTCCTCGTGCCAATCCAAAATCACAAATGGACAAATCACAATTTGAATTCACGAGCAGATTTGATGGCTTGAGGTCACGATGCAAGACATTTCCCGAGTGCACAAATTTCATACCACGCAAGATTTGGTATAAGAAATACTGAAAATGTGCGTCTGAAAGTGGCTGTGAAGAACTTATGATCCGTTCGAGATCGCTTTCCATGAGGTCAGTGACGATGTAGATGTCGTCAAAGTCCATGACATTAGGTGGAATCAAAATAACGTCCAGAATCTGAGTACAAGTTGCGCAGCACTTTGTCAATAGAAAATTTCTAGTGACTTTTCGATATTTCGTACGTTAATGATATTTTCGTGTATCCCAAGGTGTCGAAGCAGCTTCATTTCGCGCAAGATGCGCTTGGCATCTGTGAGATCATCAAACACGTCAGTGATCTTCTTGATGGCGACTTTTCGTCCACGCAGCTTGTACAAATAATTGTAGAAATTAGATTGAAAAACAACAATGCTATGTGTGTGCAATATGTTAAAGTACCGTGTCTTCGGCAGAGCATACAATGCCGTATGATCCACCACCTACAGGACGCAAATTTGTATAGTAGGAGCGCACTTCAAAGACATCACGTGAAACAGTGATGCAGTGAAAGTCGGGGCCGTAGCGTGAGGGCTCGACTGACATGGTGCACGATGTGACTGTTGAAACTTCAAGATATCTGCTTCTATATGAAATGAGAGTCTTTTTCAACATATTATATTTCTCAGGATTTATCTCATATGGTAGTTCAAACAGGTCATTGAGTGCATTCAGTATGTGTGCTATCAAAGTTTATAGATTGATTACAAGCAATTCGGTGCAACATGAGCTTGCATCCAATGTGATTACCACCTTTGATTTGGATTTCGCTGCTGAGGTTGCTGCCCCATGCCTTGCCACTGAAGACCCTGAAAGCTATTCTGTTGCTGTTGTTGTTGTTGCTGCATGCCACCTTGTGGCTGAACTATGCCCATGTGCATCTGACTGATGTTCATTCCACTGGGACCTCGAGGTGCCATCGGCGAGGGACTGCCAGAGCCCATAGGATTAAAGCCTACCTGACCACCGTAAGCTCCACCGTGATTTCCCATGGTAGTTGGCGATAAGCCTCGGGGTACACTTGTAGCTGCCATGTTGGCTGAGATAGGTGCAGGCCTCATGGGGGTGGCATGATTACCAGCAAAGACATCGAAGGGATCACGCGCAGTTTGAGGCGGAGCAGAGTTTGTATTCTGGTTGGCATGGAATTGGACATACAATTAGAGATTGGCAATTCTTAGATTGAAAACAAAGCATATATCAAACCGGTGGAGTTGGCGAAGGGGCTGATGGAGTCTGAGGAAGTGATGATGGCACCGGGTCCGTCATCTGTATAGACGTAAACATTCAACTGTCATGAAAATAACCATTGTTGCCGATTTAAGGTGCACCCACCAGTCCAACTAGATCGTTATTGAAAGCCTTTTGTACAGGTTTGGGGTCCTCACGCTTGGCTGTTGGAATTGATGTGCAAAATTATACATTAAAAGCTTACACCTTATAAATCGCCAGCAAGTAATGCCCGTACTTGGAGAAGAGGGAGCTTCGGACGTCTCGATTAAATCGGTCGCCTCACGTTGAGCCTCAGAAGTTTCTGTGCGCTCAGGTTTACGGATCAAACTTTCGCGCTGCACTCTGGAAATCTTCGAGATGACGAGGCCATTAAAGTCTGGTACGGGGTCTGCGTCGTTCACCACATCAAGCCATACTAGATAATTCTACATGTTACACCCGATGTTTATCACTGATGACACCAAACACTAAATCGTACCGTAAGTCCCCTCAAACGCTGTTTTAAAACGAAAGTGGAAGTCTCCAGGCAACGGAAAGCTCTACCAAAAGCAAATATTATGTTGATAAGGTCTTTTGACTCAAAGTACTCAAAGTATATAACTGCACCTTCTTGACATGTAAGAGGCGTAGCTGTTCAACACGTGGTAATGGTACAACGTTCAAATGGTCAGACGTGTCTCCGTCTTCAGGCACAAAGTAGTTGAGCATTCCCTCCATGATCGAGCTGTTACTCGGAAATTGTACCGATTTATCACAATAGTAGAAACCGGTTTTTTTCTATCTGTAACCGGTTGGCTCATTCTAGAAATGACGCAAAATGAAGGCACACTGGCTAAGCGTGTGAATACAGACGCGCTGCAGGCGGCAGTGGAAGCACGCAATCAGCAGAAACAGGAGAAAAACATTGAATGCAATGACGGAGAATGTCAAGAAAGGGAAAAAGTGACACTTTCAAGTTGCATGGACTTCAGCGATGTGCAAGATGACGAGTTATATTACGTTGGTACTGCTGGAGTGAAGGTTACCGACCTGGATGGGCTGGAGAATTTACAAAATCTGCTGAAGCTGCACATACGATCGAATTTACTGCGGTCGATGACAAGTGTGGCACCTTTAGTTCAGCTGGAGCACTTAGAGCTGTATGACAATCAAATTCAGAAGATCGAAGGAGTGCAAGATCTCGTTAATTTAAAGGTGCTGGATTTGTCATTTAATGAGATCCGCGTGATCCCTGACTTGACTCATCTTACAAAACTTGAAGAGCTTTATATAGCCAACAATAAGCTCACGAAGATCTCAGGCATCGACAATTTGATGACTTTACGAAAATTGGATCTAGGAGCAAATAGGCTGCGAAACATTGAGGGACTTGATGGTTTGACAGAACTAAAAGAGTTGTGGCTTGGCAAAAACAAAATTACTGCTATTCAAGGATTGGAGAAATTGGCCAAGCTGAGAATCATCAGTGTACAGAGCAATCGCATTGTGAAGATGACTGGCTTCGAAAATAACATTGCGCTAGAGGAACTCTACCTCAGTCACAATGGAATTGAATTGATTGAAAACATTGAGCGTTTGGTACGAATATTATTTATGAAATTAGCGAAGTGAGTGCTTTGATAAGTATTTCGTGTACTTGCATGGACAGACAAAGCTTACAACGATGGATCTGGCTGGAAATCGCATAGCTAATATCCCGGTAACGCTGGCACCGCTTTTGCAACTCGAGGACTTATGGCTGAATGATAACCAAATCGCAACATTTACCGATATTGAGCATCTTTCTCCACTCGCAGGACTACGCACACTATACCTTGAGCGTAATCCAGTCGCTCAAGATTTCGAGTATCGTAAGAAAGTGGAAGAGTTACTGCCTCACCTCGATCAGATTGACGCAACGCAGACGACTAAGGCGCGGCGCAAACGCATGTAAGTCGGTAGTCGTAACATCCTAGCATCATCGTAGATATATTGTAACTTTTTACTGGCTTCTGTCAAAGCAGAATATAGCATGGCATTGCTGCTTAGTTTACTTTGAGAATGTATCAAGAAAAATTAGATCCATAGAGATCCAACAAGTCTCAGATATTAGTTGAAAATTCTAACATGCTCAATGCTGCATTTCGAATAATCAAGAAATTTCATCCATTGCGACTAGTATCATCAGGACGCGATAGAGTTTTTTTTACTAAGAAGCAGTCAAACACTTCATAACGAGAACAAATCAAGCATTCATTGCCACAAAGCACCTGGTATTGCTTAACACACCGTAAACAACATATAAGCAGGCAAAAATAGTGCGTGAAGGGTATGTATCGATTAAAGTGTATGTCCACATAATTCTTGATTGCTCTTCGGACATAAAGAGAAGCTCGGAAGTTTGAATAGTGCATCATGATCATGATGACTGGTGATGAGAGTGGTAGACTTTGACGTAAGGAAACATTGTCGTTTTGTATTTAAATTTCTACGCTTGAGGATATACCCCACTTAAAAACAATAAAAACATTATTATATTATTGTACCACAAGGTTTCCTAATTTCGAAGATCATACGCTTGAAAATTGTTTCAATTGTAATTGCTTAGTCCGTAACTACACATTGCTATAAAACATTTAGTGTATCATTATGAACACGCTCGGATGAATACAACAATATATTGTTGTACGACAAGGCTTCATTACTTCAAAGTTCATACGATTTTAACATATTCACTTCGTATGCAAGTACACATTTATTTTATCAAAATTAATACATTCGGGGAACTATCCCGATTGTATTCACTTCAAAACGCTTTACCACAACGTTTCACTTTATCAAGTGCATACGCTCGAATTATATAATTCTAACTGTGTTTACTTTGTCAATTGCAATACACATTTTAATGTATTAGAGTTTATTCGCTCGGGGAACTACCTCGATTGTAATTACTTTAATACAATAAAATAATGACTATTACAAATTTTTCATTACTTCGGAGTTTATATGCTTGAAAATAATTCCGATTTAATAATTTACTAAGTCAACAATACCACATTGTAATGCAATATATTGCAGCGATAAAGTTTGAGCGCACAGAGTTCACTTAGTCAGCAAGTCAACGTTATATCATGTTATCGCATTGAAGATTGCATGCTTGGAAAGCTACACCAAACATACTCGCTCAGTCAACGACAATAGGCTGTAAGATAACGTTAAACTGAATCAAAACTATAAGAATCATTTCAAATATACTCACTGCATAAGCAACTCTATATTGCATTGCAATTTTAATTGCATCAAAGTTTGGACTCTTGGAGAACTACTCTAATAATACAAACTCAGTCTTGGCCGAGTTCAAGTAGCCTGTATTATTATTAGATACGACTTTCTACGCCTACATCGAATAGCATATACAAACTTACGTAGGTGTGATTCGAGCGCCGTTTTTCCGTGGTTGTTGTTGGAAAGTCCTTGATTGGGCAGATGAAGCAAATGGTTTGGAACCATAGGTTGTCGCCTGAGCCGTTTTCTTCGGCCGTGCTGTCCCCATGTTGGACCTTAATCCTGGGGCCCTCAACCGCAACGTCCAGACCGGAAATCAGGCTCAGGCCACCCGTCTCTCTTTCAAGCGCAGACGACGACCGTCTAGTCAAGATTCCCGACCCGCCATCTTGGGTGGGGGCCTCGAGGGAGGCCCAGCGTTGGGAGCCTCGAACTTGTCTTGGCCAAGTTATCGCTGTGGTGGGTCTCAACCCTGGGTCCCCGTCCTGATCGAAAATCAGGCTTAGGCCGCCCGTACCCTTTCGGGCACAGACGACGACCGTCTCGTCAAGCTTCCAACCCGTCGTCTTGGCTGGGGGCTTGTCTGGG